>NC_040881.3:13488912-13743912 GCF_900634795.4 Betta splendens
TGTTTCTACAAGGCAGGGGATGACCTACAAAATAAACTATGCAAACATCCACACTATCCTTCACTAGAGGTGAGGACAGTTTTATAGCATCAGATAGTATCAGGCTGTATGCCTACTACAATAAATGCTGCTTGTTGGGGGGGGTAAAGCCGCACACACAGAACCCCCCCCCCCAATGATCTGTTACATAAGCAACATCATCTATGTGAATGTAATGGAAATTTTATATTCATTAATGATGATCAGCTTTGTTATTGATGCCTTAATATCATTTGATTATTGTTAATTATGCTCATACTCTTAAGCGTTTGTTTCAGTGACAGGTCATAAGATCAAGCATTTGATTTTTACAATTGCTGGAAGCGCATCTGAGCGGGGGGGGGGGGGGGGGGTTCCTTTGTGAGCAGGAGGCCCAGTTCTTTTTATTACCCTGTGAGGCAGTGTCTGACTTAGATAAAGAACAAAGTGTCCCTTTGGTGATACATGAACCTCAAATGCACCGACACAGTTCCTCTTTTCCACCTGTGTTTTTGCAGACTTAGCAAACTGAAATGACAACCGTCTAAATGATATTGATGGACTTTCCATCCGGTTTCCTGAGGTTAAGCTCATGTATGTCTAGAGAGTGTTGTTTTCTTCTGAATTTTAACCCTTCAAATGTCAGTTTTTCTATGTGAAGTACTGCTTTTTTCTAATCAAAAAACACAAAAACAAATTTATTTTCCATAAACTAGTTTTTGGATATGCCAAAGATTAAAAACAAAATTGGTTTGATTGCATTAGTATTTTTTAAGCAGTGCCAGATAATCCCTCTGGAGGCCTTCGTGGCCTAAAATGCCCCATAGACTTCAATGTAAACCACGTTTTTTAATCTCACTGCCATCACACTATTGAACCATGCATTCTGGGATGTCAGCATTTCATCTTAAAGAAAGTGATATTTGACATTTTAAAGTATTTCACAAGATTCAGCCTCTTTTCCATTGTAGGCTGATGCATGAATTTCATGTAATATTGCCAGTTCTATAATGGCAGCATGTGACTACCAGGGGCCCCAAAATGAATTTGTTTCTTTGGAGGTATTGATTGATCTTGGCCCGAGTGTGTTATGGCTTAGTGAGGCAGGCCTGGATCACATAAGAACATCAGCTGGGTACGAGGCGTTTGCGTTGCTTAATTGACTTTCTAATTAATCAAAAGGAATGAGGAAGGTTTACCACAATTACCGTGTCTATGGATCTTTACCTGAAAACACGTACTGTATACATGCATGGCATACAGAATTAACAGAAAAACACAACAACTTTATTTCAGCTTTTTAAGCAAGGCAACAAGGAATGTGATGAATCCTGAATGTGATGAAAACCTTTAACTTCATGAAAAGTCATCGTACAGAATTCAAAGTCACATCAAATAGAAGCACAGTGTCTACTAAATACAACAGTGTCAGTTTTACGACACCTAAGGGCTCTGGTGTGTCTGAATTAGAATTTTTTGGGTCTGAATGAAAGTTTTCTCTCTCTTCAGTGAGTCCAGATTCCAAGTTTTACAACTGTTATCTTTGGTGCTTGGTGGAGACTGAGGAGGGGGTTTTAGTAGAGGAGTTATGAGACAGTCTAGGTGTCTCATTACTGATTGATAGAGGGGAATCATGATAAGAACTAAGTTGGGCCCTAAAACAAACAAATTTGTTTTAGGGCCCAAACTTTGTTTGTTTGTTGTTGTTTTGTTTGCATCTTTCAGAAGGTGCTTGAGTAAATAAATTATCTCTTTACTTTGTTGTACGCAAAAACATGAACAACTTTTAACGTGTTTATGCACCTCGCTGCCAAGACAAACATACAGCTTGGGTGGTTCATTTTATTAGTGAGCAGAGAAGACTTCCCTCTGGAGACCTTCGTCTTCAGCATAAAAATACTAGTGCAATCAAACCAATTTTGTTTTTAATCTTTGGCATATTCAAAACTCTAATCACAACCAAAACCCCATCCTCCTACTATTTAGTTTATGGAAAATAAACTGAGTTTTTTTATTTTAAAAAAAGCAGTACTTCACATAGAAAAACTGGCATTTGAAGGGTTAAAATTCTGAAGAAAACAAAAAGCTTTGTAATTTTGGGCAGGTCTGAAGTTGTTTAAGTGATTTACAAAAAAAGCAAATAAAAAGGTTGATTTTATTGATTTTTATAGCCGTACCCACACGCTTCAAATACTAATGTCCGATATTAAATGTTAACTTTGGCAAAAGAACCGGTAAGTAAGTAAGTGGATCAATTTTGAGGTGAACTGAGACAAACCAGCCACAGTATGGAATCTCATGACAAACACCACAACAGCTCAGACCACAGGTCACGAGATGGTGGGACATGATGAGCACATACTGTATTATGTGGTGTGATGTATGATTCACAGTTTGTGAAAATTAAACAATATAGACTCCCTCTGCATCTGCTAAAAATGCATATATAGAAGCTATTCGCTAACAACATGCTCTAACAGTGCAGCTTTAAAGCAACACTAGTGACACTCAGGATGACGTGGCCTATTCACAGAGAGAAGCTGAACAAGAATAAATGAAAGAATTAAAAACTACAGGCCATATATACGAGCGGGCACCGTCATCGCAAATATAAAGACAGGTCATGCTACATTAGCAGAGGACTTTCAAGTTAACCTGACATCATTTCATAGAGTCAGCCACATATTGTTTGTCTAGGTTGTTCTACATCCCCTGCTCTCGTCCACTTGCCCATTTCCAAAAAGGAGGATAATACCTTTTGCACCTGTTCAGATATTGTTTATGCATTTAACATGTGACCTAAAAGTTAGATATCAGTTTCTGCCGAGGTCCCGGAGGTCATGTGGATTAAAGATGCTCTACAAAAATAGCAACAAGTCACAGAAGGGTTGGAACTGCATGTTGTTTATCTCCACGAGTACAGGACACAACTGCTGCCGCTCAAACGGCCCCAGTCGTAATGGACCATCAGCTAACCCACTTTTAAATCTGTCCACCAAAGCTGCTCTTGTTTTTTTACAACATTGCTTCGGGTGAATTTATGCCGCCTATACATACAGTATAACAGTGGTATGACATGATTCCTTTTTTGTAGTTTTGCAGTAAACACTGTGGTGTCGAACACAGTATCAACACACATTATAACTGTTCAGTGACAACACGATCAGGAAAGTCTCGCATACAGGTAGAGTGTAGGAGGAAGCATTTGCATGTTTCTTCATGTGTCATAACATGATACCACAACTTGAAATGCTCAATTCTTACAAAAGATTCAAGATTAAAAAAATCATTCAAACCAGCCTGTTTAAACTTGAGGAGTGAAACTGGTTTTTGCATACAAAGACTGTGGGTAATCTACAGTGCTCAAATGACAAAAACACATTTTGCAATACATTTGGAATTTTTCAAAGTCAAAAAGAACTAATGCACAATATAAGGCATTACATTTTAATTAACGCAGAAAGTAATAATAATAATAATAATAATAATAATAATAATAATAATAATAATAATAATAATAATAATAATAATAATAATAATGTCCGTGGTGTGTTGTGTATTATATAATATAATGTATATGCTTATTGTACTGAAATTAGCAAAGGTTATGTAACTTAGGGAAGTTAAAAGGGACATTTATGTCTTGTGGTCAAGTGTGTAAGACAAGGCACAAGTGACACAAAGAATATTGCATATATATAAATGGTGACACATGATAAAAGGGCCACATAAGAGGAACAGGAAATAGGGGGGTGCAGACTTTTTTCTTTCTCTCAGTAGGAAACTTCACTATTGAGAAATAACTTGAACTTTTCATTTAACTTGCACAACATGATTTAGCAAAGAGTTCACTGTGTGTATTAGCAACCTTTCACTTACACAATTCATCTATAGACTGTATTTGATGGAAATGATGCGCAGCACAGTGTTTTGCATTTGTGCCTCAAACGTTTCCTCGCTGTTGTGTAGGATGAGTGATGAGACTCAGACTTAAGTGTTGTCCTCGTTAAAGCTCTAATCTCTCTTTACATCTCAGTCAATCTCTGTGCTATGTCTTAAAGACATTCAGTTATCCATCACCCTCCAGCACTCATCCCGGCCCTCCCTCCCTCCCTCCCCTTTCTCTCCAGCTGTTGCTGAGAGTATGGATGACCCGTCCGAACAATGAGAACGGAAAATAAATAAACAGCAGGGCCTCCTTTACTTTTCAGGGCACTTTTGATCGTCTTATGATTATAAGCAAAGACCAGAGTGACGTTGAAGCATGTGGCCCAAACTGACTGTTTGCTAAGCTCTGCCTGTTGCTTTGATGCTTGTCCGTTCTTATGTGGCACAAATGACAGCTGTTTGATTCACTGAACGATTTAATAGTGGAGTCTGCACAGCGAAACACATTTATATGCAACGTGTGACATGTGACTGGTTACACTGAGGCATTTCCTTTTCGTTTAGTTCCTTCTTGTGTTTTAGCTGTGCAAAGACCAAAAGGAACACCAGCTCAGTTGGGAGTACAACAACAGGGTGCATGGTGTAACCTGAATAAATACACTGTGAGGGGACAGGACCAAGTTCTACATTTTTTGCTGGTGGGAAATCTGGAAATGATCTTCTGAGTGAAATCCAGGCCAAACCGCTGAGAACAATGATCGTTTCAGTTGACTTGCAGTTAAATCAACCATAAGCCACGAAACAAAACAACGCTTATCACTAAAGCGGCTTTAAGACTACGGCCTTTCATGCTGAGCCATGTAACAGAGCGCTCTAAAGCATGGTCAAACACTGCATTATTGTGCTCTGCTAATGTAGTATTTACTGTATATACATGTGTGTTTTAACACAATCGTTTTCTCCTCGTCACGGCTCAGTGCTGACTGCACAATGTGACATGATGGTCCTGGAGGAAAACCAGTGTATTTGTTGAGCTAGTGGATGCGCAGGAGACTGTTCTGACTCGTTGTACATTTACAGTAAAGAATGCCCTGCTTGGTTCTTCCCCGTCCTGCTCTTTCTATATTTCACAACTTAGTATTTTATCTTATTCAGCCTGAATTTGCATGTTGTCTCCTGCCTGCGGTCAGACTCTCTCAGTTAGCTCTCTCATTCCCAGCGAGTCACATCCCCTGAGGTCTGACTGAAATTACGGGATATCTAATTACACGTTCGTCTCTTTAGAAGCTCTTGGCTTGAACGAGAAAAACAATAAAGATTTTGCAAAGGTCAGGCTTGTGTTACACAATCTGTCTGTGCACATTTGCATGTGCACATATAATATGCAAATAAATATACAGTACCAATCAATTAGATCGGTATCTTTGCACGTTCGATCCTGCCCTTTTATATAACTTTGGCTCCATTAAATGACTATGTCTTAGTCATGAATAGCAGTAATTTATGACATTGTTCCACACAGCTGTTCAGACAGGACAGGACTGGTACCCTACATACAACATTTGTGCAGCTTAGTGTAATCTAGTGTAGTGTATCTACAGGAGTCCACGTACTTTTGTGACTTTTCACCATACTGTAAAAATAAAAAGAACACCGTCTAACAATTCTGGTCTTATTATTTCTGAAGTCATATACATATTAGATGTATTATTAATAAAGACTGAAATCAGTTCCGTAACATCGATGACTTAACAGAAGCTGCAGTAATCACATCAAGGTGATCAGATGCCCCACCCATTCAAACATATTACAGTTTGTCCTATAAAAACCCTTACTCGATATAGCTGAACTGACCTATAACAACATCTTGTGTGTGTAAAGTTGTAGAATTCTTTTTTTTGGCTGCATTCAAGTCAATGTGATTTGGACAAGACAAAACAGGAACAGAAACTAAACCCTCATCATCTTCAAAACCAACACATCTCATCACGACGAATGACAGACAAAAGAGGTTGAACTGTGGAGCTGAACTTCTGTGATGGGGTTAGTGGAGTGCATATAGTGTGACATAAGCCTCTTTCACCCACACTCCAGGTTTGTATTGTCTTACCTGGCCAAAGACAGAATCTACGATGGGCCGCAGCTTTCTCCTGTCTCCTTCTGGAAGCCAGATGTCTTCAGGGTCATCCACAGGACAGGACAGACTGAGGCTCTTGGCCTTCGGCTTGGGAGGCCGCTTGATGCTGGCTGAACTCCACCGTCGGAATGACTCGATTTTTTTCTTGATGGATCCCTGGAGAATAAAAAAAAGCATTAGTAGTGGCAAAAGGGAATGAGGTCGTTGCACATGAAAGACATGAATTAAATAAAAAAAAGCACAGATCGAAAGGTTGCTATTAATGGGACAGAGCCAGATGAATTTCATTTAATTTAGTGAACTAATATTCCTAGAAAGTGGCAGTGTTAGAAAAAAACATGCAATCAAATTCACAATCAACTCACTTGATTCAGGCCACATACGACAAACTTAATCTACGTTCCACGCCGTTTGGACAGTGTGAGTGGAACAGTAAGAGGAAGCAGGACAGGCCACATTTGGGTGCATCCACTAACCTTCTTGGTTAACTTGCCCTCTGGTGCCTCCATGGATACGCTTTTCACCTCAGTCATCCCTCAGTCCGGCTTACATGCACAGAGATGTCCTCGTTCTCTCGGCCTCTCTCTCTCCAGTCACGCTGATGTGCAGGCCTCCTCTGTATTTGTCTCTGCAGCATCTGACACTGGTTGATAATCTGAGGCATCTCTCCTACTGCCGTCGCTCCTCCTTCTCTCATCCCGCGTTCCTCTCTCCCCGTATCTTTTCATCCCTACTGCTGTATGCACATCAATCGCTCTCCTTCGCAGCATCTGTCTGTTTCTATGCACTTTTCCTTTTTTTCACCCCTTGTAAAGATCACTACGCGTTAACACACTGTGAGTCAAGGAATGGAATGTGTGCACGTTTTACATACATTTGACAAGAACAGAATCCAAGTTTAAGAGTATCAGTTATATAGATGTAGTGTATCTTTTTTTAGCCTGACGCTATGTGACAGTAATCCTGTATTTATGTGCTCTCTCCATCTCCTATCCAGTCTCTTCCAGTGCTGATGGGCTTGCCCCCAATCCTTTGCATTTTATAGTGCTTCCCATATTACATTCACAATATGAATCTTACACACACACGTACGCATGGAAGTGAGCACCTCCATTGACATAATGCCTTCCCTAGCCCCTCACTCTAACCATCACAACTAAAGGCAGACCTCTAACCTTTGCTCTAATTCAAACCAAACCCTAAAATCACATCTTGACCTTCATTTCAGTTCTCTGGAAAAGTATTAGTCTGTTCTAATCATCATTGTCCTGGTGAACGGTAACATGTTCTTCATTGCCAATTGTCATGGGACCATTTGCTAATTGAGAAATCAGTCGGTGCTTGTGGGCCATTTCTTTGTTGCTTAACAAGCCTATTACACAGCTCTGGGAAAAACTCATTGGCTCCACTCATTATTACATGTTTGGGTTTGGTAACAGAAAGGGTAGAAATGAGGCATTGACAGATGATTAAAGACCAAACTGATGAATGGTGAGAATCACTCAGCGGTAATGCTCCAGGGTTAACAAAAGGAAGTATCATTTTTGTGACAGTGTTGAGGAAGTACTTTTATATTTTACCCATATTTACTCAAGTAGTAAGTTAGTAGTAGTTACTAAAGTATGTCACGTGCAGTGTGGGCTTTAATTTCATTAAAGAATGATGGGCGTCGCCACACGTTGGTCAGAGACCAATGCCTGTGTGGCCTGTGCTTAGGTCTCTGTAACGGAGACCTGCAGGTAACCTCACTCTCCTTTCCTTCATAACACAACTTCTTAAACCTAATAGAACTCCTCTCTGTCCTATTATTATCCTCATTGTTACTATGTGATTGTAATGTTTACATGTCAAGGTAACAAATGTTGCTTTCTGAATGTGTTCTCTGTTGACTCCACTCATCCTATTCTTGCTTTTATCACTGACCTGTGTACTGTACCATCACAATTTATTTCCATCTGTATTTATTACATTAAAACATGTTGAGCATGTGGCTTGAAGAAAGCGTAAATGCACATGGAAAATGTCCAAGGTTGCTCACGCTTCCTTCAAAATCTGTAAATTTAACAAGCCACAGTCGTAAGGAAGAAAAAAACACATGCTGCAGCATGTGTAGTAGAATTCTTCCCTGAACTGGCAAAACAAAAAGCTGCCAGCAATGACACAAGTTTGTTCACTATTGTCAATAAAGTTTCATACTTGAAGGTGTGTCAGCTTCAAGACCGCCTTTAAAATCTGACAGCAGAGGACTTCTCAACACATTCTTCACAAACTTGAAACCAACACGGTCTCTTTCACTTCCGCTGAGCCCAGAGGGTAAGTGCAGTTCTGACATTTAGAACAACAAGCTCTTTCAGTAGTTTCTCCAGCTTTTAGTGATGCTGCAGCAGCATATTCTTCGCAGTGGTGTGACAGTTGGGTTTCATGGAAAGATTTATATTCCTACTAATGTGATCTAAAATGATTTCAGTCTAATAATGATGAAATACGTGAACGATAATACGTGTATGATAATGTACAAATCAAGTAAAAAAAGGACTGTGCTGTCCTGATCTGCAGTAAAAAGTTGTGCAAATGCATATTGATCCTCATATGTGTGGATACTTATCAGTATCCACACATCAGTAATGTGTGACTCATCTTTAAACTGCATGTGCATTTACATGCACATGGAGTAGGCTCGCATTCAGTCATTCCTTGTGCCGCCTTTTCCTTTTCAGTTTCCTCCTGCCCTTTTTTGTACCATTTACTTCTGTATTTTCTGCAGTCGCCCACCTCTAATCTAAACATCTGCATCATTCCACTCATGTTTCTTGTTTTCTGTAGAAAACCATTGACGTTTAGGAATTTTGAGCTGAGTGATAGTGTTGTTAGGTTTTATCCTTTCATGACTCTGGGATGGTAAGAAAATTATAAAAAATTATAAAAATTATTAAAACAATAAAAATAATAACATTGATTTTACAGACTTGGTCAGATGATTGATTGAATGCTGGAGACATAGTTTCACATCAATCACTGAAAATTCTGTTATATAAAAAAATCATTCACACTCATGACTGAAAGACACATGCAGTTAATAAAATGTAAACAAGATGAGCATCTTTCCTGATTCCACCCCCTTTCTTCACTTTCCCTCCCTGCGCTGTAATTATTACACACGGGAGACATTGCTGTACAGCCAAAAATGCATGCCATTCATGCAACTAGACTGTGGGAATTCAGCAGAAATAAAGACAGTGCAAGAGGAAGGGTAAAAGAGAAATAATCTGATGCTAAAACTGAATGAATATGAGAAAAGGGGAGGATTTTGTGTGTGAGTCTGAGCTGTTGGGCCTAATCCTGCTCTGTCTTTATATTGTGGACCTTTACTCTCTAATATTCTCTCCAATTACCTCAGCGGTAATCCCATGCTGCGGTGGCCTACATTACACCTCAGCCTGTGTTTGTGCGTGGGTGTGTCCCGTTGAGTGGAAAAGTATCAGACGGCCGGCACAGCGGTGTTGAAAAAAGTAAATCAAAATGGATATCGGATGTGGTCAAATCCAATCGCTTAAAGAGGTGGTCAGGCACTCATCAGGTTAGAATCAAAATGGAAGCGGATTACAGGACTTGAAAAGCGTAATCCATGAGTACAATTTCATTTATTTTGTGACAAGTGCTGTATTGCTCCCTGGTGGTCAGAATGTGAATCGCATCAACATCACGTCTACAGGTTCAGATTTTAATCTGATCTCATGTTTCTTTTGAGGTAAACTAAACCATATTTTTCAAAAAGGCTAATACTGAAAAAAAAACTAAAAATAACCCAATCTTTGAATGCATACAATTTACTTAGTTGAGAACATGTTATGACAGAAAAAATGTTTGAGTGTTTATTTTGAGCGTTTAGTCCCTAATAAAAATCAAATCAGACAAACAATTTCTGTGTAAACTGTAGTTGCGGTGTACAAACATTTGAGAGCAGGGAATGAAGTTATTCCATTGAAATGTTACAGATCTACACACTGACATTTGCTTGTTTGTGTGCGGAAAAAACAAAGCAGCGATTGGCTTATGAGTGGCAGTGCATTGAGCTGAATACTGATATCAAGCTGTTAACATGGTGACATTTAAGCAGGTGAACTGTTTAGTTCGTCAGTGTATTAGTATTAATCCTGGTAATAGGAATAGCAATAGCCTCCAAGATACCTTAAAGTAGGAGATTTCATCCAGTGATGAAAATTAACATCTATCTCTACCAACTTTAATGTCAATCCATCCATTGGTTTTTGAGATATTTGAAAATGGTCAAAGTCAAACTCGTGGAAGCGTTAGACAAATAAATCTTCAACCTTAGTCATGTTCAATCATGGTTTCCTTTTCGGTCGTTCTCTGTGTGATGGCTTTTGAGACCTTCACATGACAAAGACGGTGGAACGGGCGGCTGATTGTTGTCCGATTGACGGGGTGAATATGAACCCTTCGGTGACCCCGGCGTTCCGAGGCTCACGTCCCGACTGCTCCTCCGCCGTATGTGAGCCCTTATGCTCCTGCCGGGCATCGCCAGGAGGCCGCCCCCTTCCTCCACCAGGCCGTCAAACACGGCGCCCAGGCTCTGCCGTATTCTCACGCAGAAGTGTGGGCAGCTGAAGGCGTACAGGACGGGGTTCAACACCGGATTCAAGAATGCAATGGTTGTAGCCAGGGGCAGCCCCACCTCCACTAGGTGCAGATTGTCCCAGTACTGGGCTGTCACTTCAATGATGCAGATGATGTGATAGGGAGCCCAGCACAGTGCAAATGCTGCAATGACAAACGCCACCATTCTGGTGAAGCTCTGGGACAGAAGGCCCTGACTCATCTGATTAGAGGGGGTGGGAGACAACGTAGTTGGTGACAAGTTCAAAGGAGGACCAGGGGTCTTGGGATTGAGAAAAAATCTGGTCTTCTTGGCAGCTGTAGGGGTTTTTGTTGTCTCTGGTGCCTCATCTCTATTTGAGGCAATCAGTGCATCCGTTAGCCTGGTGGTACTTTGCTTCCGCTTCTTCTCCCTCTTCTTCAGGCTGAATCCTATGTGAATGTAGCTTGCCGCAATCACCACCAAGGGCACAAGGAAGGCGAGCAGCAACTTGGATATGGCCGTAGCTGCTTGCCTTACTTTGCAATCTCTCTCCAGTGTGGCTTGAGAGGATGATATCAAGGCAAAATTATGATAGCATAAATTCTTCCCGTCTTGTTTCTGAGTAACAGAGCGAAATACAGTGTAAGGCAGTGTGTTAATCGCTGCCCATAGCCAACCCAGCGCGCACACCTTCCACGCTCCGGCCACCGACCGGTGATTCTGGCTCCACACTGGTCTGACCGCCATTAGCAAGCGGTCCAGCGAAATGGCTGCCAGCAGGAAAGCCGACATGAACATGTTCATGAAGAAGATAGACGTCTCTGTTTTGCAGAGCGCGTTGCCGAGCAGCCAGCTGTGGGAGGAGGAAAAGTAGAAGGTGAACAAAGGGAGAGTCAGCGTGGCCAGGAAGTCCGACATGGCCAGGTTGAGCACCCAAACGGAGGCCACGGTGCGGCGGCGCAGGCGGAAGCCGACCACCCATAGGATCAATGCGTTCTCCAGGATTCCCACACAGGAGAACAGGCCGTGGAGACAAACCACGACCACATTGGTTTCGTTGTTGTTATTGAGGCTGTGCTCCCGCATGCGCTGTAGCAGGGGGCAGTACAGGTCCTCGCTGGTTGAGTTTGACATTGGCACTCTGAAAAATAAATAGTATGATTGGGATGATTGAATGAAGACATAAATCAAAGCAGAAATCACAATAGAGGAGACCTGCATATGTTACGTTGGCTTGACGGCAAGCTAAATATGGAATTGTTGATTTTGAAGATTTTAAAGGTAGATGCTGTTGAAACAGAGACACAAAAGACCAGACATGCTTTACTGGTTTGGGATATGTGGAGTGTGGTCCAGTGTAAAGTCTGATGCCGGTGCTGCTGCCACTAGACAAGCTCTTGCCTGCATGCAGCTGATGAACAGTAGCTTTCATCATACTGTATGCTATGGCTAAATCAAAACAAACACTGTGATCATCTCCAGCCCTGTTGAGCAAATCAGACGCTACCATGCTATGTTACCGTGGAAACAGCACATAAAAACTTGTTAAATGTATTTTGGTTGATAATTATGAAAATTAAAGTGACATAATTACAGATAATGACCTGTTCTCTGTTGTTTCTGGCAGAGCAGGCCTTGTTGTTCAGTCACACCCTGCTCGACCTTTAGGCTCCACTGAGACACATTAACATAACAACACCCCTTTTGAGTTTCACATGAAGCATCTACAGGTGGAACTGCTCTATACAGCATTTTGGCAAACGCGCACCCATGTCTGATAAAATGCACACTACAACATTAGAATATGAGAACGCCAGGTTTGTATTTTATTCTTTTTTGTGTGGAAAACCAAGTGACAATGTTTTGTCTCCTTGACACAGACATGTCAAAGCCTGTCACTGTGGTCTGGCCACATACCAGCTCTTGAGCAATTACACTTGTTTAGTTAAGCAATGCAGTCTAGGAATGCGTGAGAACACTAGAGGATCCCATCATGCCAGTGTTAGTCTATCAGTGTTAGTCTGGCTCTAAAGTGGAACTATACATTGTTACTGCTAACTTAAACATACAAAAGCTGCCCAATGAGCTGAGTATAGACTGGATTAATATATTAGCTGGTAGTTATTGTCATCACCTTTATTAGCTTCAAACGCTGGCAAAAATATTTCTCTACTATCTGTTAGCTTAGTCTAGCTTAGCTTAGCTTAGCCTAGCTTAGCTATCAAGGCACAAAGGATTCCTGTCCACCTGCATTGGTAGTTTGCAACAGCAGCGACAAACAACAAATAACATGGGTGTTATTGTTTGAAAACATATATCAGCTGCAGTGGGCATAACAAAGTCAACTGTTATATTATTTATTCATTTATTTTATATTTATAAACATTCTCGCAAAACCTTTATTTTATTTTTTTATTTAGATTGTATATAGGTTGCAAATGCCATTTTGTGCAGTAGAGGACGATGACAATGATGATGTTGGTGTACCTACATGAACTTAATACAAAAAAGGTAATCAATGGCAACATCCCCTACTACCCACAGACTAGATGATACAATTTCCATGTTTCAACATGAATACAGAGACGTGACTAAAAGAATCCATGACATAATGCTGATGTTTCCTCTTTGTATGTTGGTTCTACTGTATACTGTCAGAAACCAGTGAATGTTTTAGCCTGAATAAATATTCTTATCTACGAATAATACTTTGTTTAAAAAAAATAGTTAGTAGTTAGTAAGTAAGTTTTTCATCTCACCCAAAATGACCTGAAGCAGCATGTCAAATTATTGTTTAAGGGTGGAAATAACTGTACAATGTAGACACTGTACAAAACATTGAACATAACATAGTCTCTACATTCACAATAAAACAGAATCAATACATCTGTAGAAATGTTTAGCAAGAAATACTATCATGAAGGCACCAGTCTATTCTGCACCCTCTTTTCTGACAGAAATTTTAATCCTAAAATTTTACACTCTCAAAACAAACAAATCCCTCAAATCCAAGCTGATAACAGAAATAACAGACATAATGTATGTTTCAAGATGTCTTACTACCTTATAAAACAAAGATGACTAAACAACTGAATGAAATGTAACAAATCAAAATCTATGCCTACACGCGCGGGCATATTAAGACAGCACGGAGCAACTAAGTCTGAAATAACAGAAATAACAGTGAATACAGGCTGCCTAGCTTAATGGTAGTATAGAATAATGAGAGACGTAACACATGGAATGATTGTTCACTGACAGCTGAGAGCGTCCTGCTGTATTCGGTCGTTGATGAGACTGTAAATGGATTTGATTTAAAAGTTAACACTCACCTTTTGGTTTAACTCATGAAAGTCGTCTTGTCCTGTCTTCCTCTTTGTATTACTGCCAACGACACTCATCCCTCCTGTTCTATCACTTTCTACAGCTCTGCAGCTGACACCCGCTGAATCCCTATCGCACACACACACACACACACACACACACACACACACACACACACACACACACACACACACACACACACACACACACACACACACACACACACACACACACTGCATACCTGCTTTTGATTTGCTCCGCCCCATATGCAGATTGGGTTTCTAACTAATGTGTGATGACAAAGACACAAATTTCACTAGAGTTCTGATTCAAACAGACAGGAAGTTGATGAGTGACAAAGGAAAAATAGAGTAAAGTTATAGACTTGTTACAACACAATATACTATGTATTATGTCTTTGTTTGACACAAATGACTAGTTACCTTAAGTCAAAGCTGAGCTTGTGTGAACAAGTTTCTCTGATACTTCTCTGAATTCTCTGATGATTTACTGTCCTGTAGTGCCCCATGATGAAACTCTGCATTGGCAAAAACTGTCAGAACAAATATGAGTTTAACTAAAACAACAACACATACTGTCATTCATTGTTGAATTAACAGTTCATTACATCTATCTTAAGTAGTCTGTAGTCTGCAGAATTTCAAGCCGTCTCTGTCGCCCCCTGGTGGTGGTGAATACTTAAGGCCGATTATTTATTTTTGCTGACATTTGGGCACAACATCAGTGAATAGTGGAGCAAGGATTCCATCTATTCCAGTATTTTATAAGGTTTTCTCCCAAGTTGTAAGTGAAAATCCTTTAGAGTTTTTCCCAAAACAGAATGCAACAAACCACCTGGTTCTGTCACCTGGCTGCATCAGACTGTTCTGTTGTCCCTTTCTTGACCTGTGATACAGCCTTGTCGACTGCTGTATACACTGATTCTCAGCTACGATGACTACTATCAACAGTTTGAGCTAACTAATGACTGGCTAATGAATGATTAGCCACAGTGTAGTTGCTTGTATGATGGTGTATTTTTCTTTTTCATTGAAATCTCCCTTTTGTGGGGCAATAAATTGATCGTATCCTATTGCTACAAATTGCTGTTTAGCAGCTTCAATATTAGTTGTTGGAACTTTGATAAAAGTTGGACTTTGCACTTCAATCTTTATTATTATTTCAACAATGTTTGAAGTTTCTAATCAAGTTGTGTTCCCTTAGTCAGTTAGTCACAGTAGCTCACCTTCCCTGACTGCATCAGTAGGCCTAATTCTTTTAAATCTTATCAGGCCATTTACATATTATTGTTTGTTTGTTGTTGTTTCCTATCTGTATTTTGCACAAACCACAGGACAAAGTTTAATTATATTATGTATAATTATAGTTTTTATTATTGCATTGCAAAACCTCTCCAGTGAATATTTATTGCAAAATCCAGATTCATGTTTAACTTGCCATTAGTCAAATGACAGCTGGGATGGGCTCAAGCACCCTGCGACCTTAGGAGGATAAGTGGTTCAGATGTTGAGTGTTTATTGGTGGAAGTTAACAGATAAGACATAAAGGTAGTTACAGTAACTGTTACCTAACATATATAAAGTCTCTGTAAAATTGTCTTGAGAAGAAGGCTGAGAAAACAACAGTAGAACTCATATTTTTTAGGGAAACTACATGGATCACGTGATCTCTCCGACCTCTCAGTGTTGCAGCCCTGTCTTTTTAGGGGCTGCTTTCCACTGTAACTAGACCAGTGACAAGAAACCCCACGGGAACAAAACGTTCACTTGACTGACAAATGTAGGAAACTGACATTGTTTAACTCGTTGCTGGTCTGTCAACTGAAAATTCTGATTTATCATAATGTTTAGCGTTGTCCGCAAACAGGATGTTCTTAAGGAGACGTAGCATCTGTCCCGAGCGTTGTTTACTTGAAAAAAATAAAAAAACAACAACTTTTTTTTACTTCCTCCTCCTTTTTCCAGAGAACATTGGGCGTGTGTGGGAAGCAGTGGGTGAGCAGAAAAAAAGGTCTGGAATCAGAAAAACGTGATCGGGACACAGCATTTTTCCACAAGTAAGTGCGATTATGTTAGGGATGTTTCCCTTGGACATAATTAGGCTAATGCTGCAGCAGTGCAACTTGTTTTTTTGTTAGACAGACGTGACAGACAGCCCTTCTGATTAACATTAGTGTCTGGCTCATGATGACAGAGAAAAAATCCATAGACACAGTCATGTAACATTAGGTGTAATCTGCATTCATGTGTGCCACTCCCACGTTTGAACCTCAGATTCCTTCACATTCATTCGTTTGCCTTATCAGTGCATTTACAACCCATGCTGTTTGCCATCCTTCCTCCCTGTTATTTATTATATCTGGAAATCTGAGCTTCCTGGTAAGCTTTGTTTAAACCCAATCAGATTTCTCATTTTGAATTCTAATTCATATCCAGAATGTTCATACCTAATTACAATTATAGCACTGACCCCTTATCAGCTGACTTGTGTAAAATGATTATAGCTCATCAGTACAGAGATACTGATGACCTGCATTCTTTATATAGACAGGTCTAGCCAAGTCTGAAATGATAAATTGGGAAAACACATCAGATTATTTTCCAACTTGGCCCACACTTGTTTTACCTTATCAAGAAGTAAAAACACACGCACAACACATCCTGCAGAGGACAGGTTTAATTAGATAACAATAGTTGGAGAGCTGTTCCCAGCTCTCCCACTATTGTTATTTTCGCTCTTTATAATAATACAGTGATTCACTGTATTGTTGTTGTAATCTTTATTATTATTATTATTATAGTTCTTCTGTACGTTTCCCGCACTTACCTACTCCCGCATCCTTTTAGCTACAGAAACCATTCCAATATCAAAATGTTCAGCTTTTTAAGGAACCCACCCTGTGTTATTTTTGTGATAACCTTTATGGTTTTCCTATAAAAAGCCTGATAAGCAGGGGTGGAAATCACCTTCAGTACAACTGACTGAGTTGATTTGTGGAGTTTCCTGCCTTTGGAGCACTGTCTCCATGACAATGGCACAGCTGCAGTAAATAAGTGATTGAGCTCAGTAACACTTTGATTGACAGGTCAAACATGTCTACACTGTCCATTCCTGATCAGAGCAGGGGTACACATTCAGCTTTTTAAACTACTTGATCTTTTTTATGTAGGCATATTTAGCCATACTTGTATTGTAGTATTAAAAGTAAGTATTTCTGGCACCCTAACAGGAAGTGGTGTGAGAAGGAGTGACCATTGCAATGATTGATGCCTGGTTCTGTATTAAATTATATTATATATTAGATTATATTCACATTTGTTTTAGGTTTACACCTTTTTGACTGTTGCAACATTCAAGTTTTCTTTTATTTAAATAAATATCTTATATCTAAATTACTAAGAATTTCTTTCCATCTGAAGGAAGCTCTTCAGCTATGTAGTTTTTCAGCTTTTCTATCCTGTAGCTCAATGGCTTAAGTTCTTGACTCTGGAGTGGGGGATTTGGGTTTGATTCCTGTCTGAGTCATGTTTATGCAATCACATTATTATATAAATTTATGTATTTGAATGACCCCGGGAGCTATGTTGTTGGGGGCTAAATGCCCCTGGTAGGGTCTCCCAAGGCAAACAGGTCCTAGGCGACAGGCCAGACTAAGAGCGGTTCACAAACCCCCCTATGAAAGGAGAACCAGCAAGGACCGAGACCTCGCACCGTATGGTGCAGCCGGAACCCCACCCTGGAGCCAGGCCCAGGGTTGGGGCAGGAGGAGCTTTAGGGGGCCAGGGCATAGTGGATTGGGCAGCAGTCGAAGGCGGGAGCCTTGGCGACCCAACCCCTGGTTAACCAATCTGGCTATAGGGACATGGAATGTTATGTCACTGGGGGGGGGCTGAGCTTATGCAGGGGGTTGAGTGGTACTGGCTAGAAATAGTCGGGCTAACCTCCACACACAGCCTGGGCTCTGGAACCCAACTTCTTGAGAGGGGCTAAACCCTCTTCGACTCTGGAGTTGCCTGCGGTGAGAGGCGGCGGGTTGGTGTGGGCTTGCTCATAGCTCCCCAGTTTAGCCGCCATGTGTTGGAGAGGGTTGCTTCCTTGCGACTTCTGTGCTAAGCACAGTTTGGCCATAACAACCACCATGTTCGAACATAAGGCCAGAGGTCGATGATAGACTTTCGGTCAACTTTTTAACCATTATCATGTTTTTAATCTTGTCATTGTTTTATCTTAGTCATCTTTTTAATCATCATCTTTTTAATCGCCATCATTTTAACCGCGTTATCGTTTTAATCCATTAATTGTTGTGGCAGCAGATCAGGCTCACACGTAATTTCTCAAGAAATTACTTTTTCTAGTTTTTTATAAATATTGTGAGATGTGTTATTTCTGAGTTGAAGTAAATATGTTCTGTTCTTCATTGTGAAACTGAAATGTGTCAGTAGTTTCAGAGATTTGTCACGTGTAGGGTGGCTCCGGTTCTGTTTTCAGTTTTATTTTGTAACTCTTCCGGTTTCTGTTCATCAGGTTAGTTTCCGCTTTTGTTTTGAAAGGACTTAGTTTGTCACCCGTGTTTTGCTTCCAGTTTCCAGTTTTATTTTGTAAGCACTTCCCTTTCGCGTCACGCCACAGCAGTTCCCGCTTCACTTCCGGTTTTCAGTTACGCATCTGGTTCGCCCCGTTCCACGTCCCGGTCTCATTACGCACACCTGTCTAGAATCAGTAATCACTCACCTGTGTATTTAACCACCACCAGTTCCCATAGCCCCTTGCCAGATCGCCGTATGCTCGTCATCACATTCCAGCGCGTCATCGTCCTGCCTGTTTGTTTCTCGAACCTGTTCCGTATTCTTGACTCTCGATTCCCGGTTACTCCTGAATGGTACCGTCGCCTGGAAAGGTCTTGTAATACCGACCTGACCCCGAGTTAGCCTGCTCCTTACCGGTACTGTAATATGCCAACCCTGTTATCGAACCCTTGCCTGCCCGTGGATCTGACTCGGCCTGCTCCCATTGTGCCGAAATCCGAGAATCCTTTGCGTATGACCTGGACCGACTGTTATAACGAAAACTGTATTAAACCTTTAAACTCTACCGTCTGTCTGAGATCTCTGTGCTGATTTTTTTTTATTTTAATCTGTGTTGTATGACTGGAAATGACCCGGCAGCGGTGACACACACCCTGCCCTGCAAAGGAATCAGTGGTGCAACATGTCTCCACCCACCACTATACTATATATACTTTACTGTAGAGCTGTAGAAGGGTACTTACGCTTGTCTGAGAATTAGTGGAGTCACCACAGCTGAGCAGCATCAAGGTATTTTACACTCACTAGTTTGACACGTCACTGAGTAAATTATAAATGCCAAAGTGTATTTTGTCACATTTGTTCCACACATTTCATTGTCTTTGAAGTCGCATTTTTTGAAATTGAACATAAATGAACTTTTTCCAGATTTGCATTTTATCTTTTCAGTTTGTCTTTGTTGCCAGTATTCCTAAAAGTTTTAACCCTGTTTAATTCAGTCCTTGGTGCAACTTTAGCGAGTAGTGTTGTGTACTGTTATGTTTTACCCAGGCACTGGTTTACTTTCACTTTCAGGCTTTTACAAATGATTTGTTTGCTTATAATGTGTGTTCTTTTTCAGTAATTCTTCCAAAGAAATTCTTCATCATTATAATACACTGAAAACAAAACAGCCCCTTCACGTTATTTCCCAAAAAACTAAATAATAAATGATAAATAATTTATTAATAATAATAATAATAACTTTTTTTCTCCAGATTGCATGATGTCAACACTGGTCATAGCCCTGATGGCTTTGGCCATGTCAGGTCCCACGGCCGCCTTTGTACCCATCGGGAGTGGATTATCCACTCATGTCAGCATCACAGAAACAGCTTTATTGGAAAAAGTGAGAGAATCTTGTCGGGCAGTGGTGGAGGCAACTGGCCAGGAGTTTAAACCCACGGTAGGAGATAAGATAAGAATGGAATTCAGTGGAAACACAAAAGCTTGTCGGACCGTGTTTGCACATAAGTGCGTTATTTAGGGTGATCTAAAAACATTAACCACCAAAAAGATAACAATATACTGTACAGTACATGTGCACTGGACAAATGCTGTGTGATTAGGTGGTTTATCGGGGTCAGTACCAGACTCTCTCTCAGTACTAGTTGTACTGTTTGTGGCGATCCCAGTTCTTATTACTTTATCTACCTCCAGGGTAATTCTGCTGATGAGCTGGTCCAGGCCTGTCTAGGACCCACAGCAAAAGGACAAGTGTCTGCTGCCAAGTTCCACGCTGCTCTTCAGGAAATCTACAACCAGAATGGCCTGGTCGACCGTGACTTGGCCAGCAGGTGGGACAAAACCTAAAAACAACCCCTGCCATTATTGGATGCTGTAGAATACTTAAAGTGTTTATGTGTGGATCCTGCCAGTGCTGCCCATCACTTCAACTCTGAGGAATTCCTGCAGGGACGTAGACTGATCATACAGGGCATGGTCGCCATTAAAGCAAGTATTCGTGCAGAGAATTTCCACGCTGCCAGGGAAACACTGGGCAGAATTCTTCATACCTTACAGGTGAGAGGGCAGCTTGGTCTAAAGAAGCTAAAGTTGTGGCTGGAGAATGCCTCAACGGGCAGAGCAGTGATATTCAAAACCATATGTGTATTTTTTTGGGGGCTATTGATTTAAATGTTATTTACAACGATCTGTGTGCGTAATGTGTTTCTATGCATTGTCAGGACTTTTACAGTCACAGTAACTGGGTGGAGCTTGGATTCACAGAACCATATATGAACCTCATACGCCCAGATCTGCCTCTGGATAACTTGGCAGGTGAGTGTAGAAAAGCTAATGTTGCTGCCTACTGACTGTTTCCATGTCTTGATAAAAATGAGTAAAATGTCATGAAGTAATTAATGCACTGAGTTATACATTATTGGCTTGTGTCTGTGTTTGCCCTAGTTGTGAAGTTGTCCATCACTGTTGCAAATATAACAAACCAAAACTGTAGAATTAGCTGCAGAATTTGAAGTTGTTGAAGTAATTTATTTTTTTTATTATTTCACCATGAACAAGCACAATCAGAAATCAGACAGCCATTCTTTATTGCTGGGAACAGACTGTGATGTATAGTGGAATAATCCAAGCCAATCTATATGGGTGTGTGCTGTTTATTACACTGTAATAATCAAACACTACAGTATGCAGAATAATCTGTCCCTTGTGTTCGAGTAGATCTAAACACTGCCACCTGCAAAGACTGTGGAACTGGGTCATGCCGCAATCCAATCCTCTCCAACATCCTGCAAGAGAAAAAACTAACGTCAGGTTATATGGGAATTCTCACTGATGTCAAGCCTAAAGGTACAAGGCAATGTTAACTTCTACTTATATTCAAGTACATTTGTGCTTTTTCAAACACACACACTAACTGCAAGAAAGCAAATATACTGTATATTTTTCCTAAATTCCCTTATTTCTTTTTAATGGATCTAAATGGCTTCAGTGACACATTCTCGTACTCTTAGAAGGGACTTTCTTTTTAGCTAAAACATTGTTTAAAGGGCTTCTATTGAATAATATCCCTTCTGCCCTGTTCTAGGTAAATGTAGTCATGGAGGTGACTCTGACCTAACCAGCTCGTCAGTTCCGCGCGGTGGCATCAACAAAGACCGGCGTAACCAAGACAACATGGTTCTGCATGATACTGCTGTGAAAGCAGCCACGGAGGCCAGCCTTCAGCTGCTGCAGGACATCCGCTTAGCTGCAGGGGACAATGACTTTCTTAGGTAAGCTGAATAAAAATAAGAAACATATTTATTGTACAGAAATTAGTCAAAATATTTTCAAACTTCCATCATTTACAAACAGTAATTCCTTTTCACAGAATGTTGGGGATCGCCCGATCGGCCGTCTTGTGTTTTGTTATTGACACCACTGGCAGCATGTCAGACGATATTAACCAAGCCAGGGAAGTTGTTTATGAAATCATTGACACCAAGAAAGGAACACAGGATGAGCCGTCCGAGTACATACTGGTGCCCTTCAATGACCCTGGTATGATGTCACCTGCACTATTGGTCGCATTCACGTTGTAGAGCTGTGTTGGTATAGTAATTTATTTTTGTTAATATTTATATACAATTACTGTAAAGGCGGATTTCTAAAAAAACACAGGTTATGATAGAAGGTTTGACTTTTTTTCTGTGATCCTTATGTAGAATTTGGGCCTATGATACGGACAACAGACCCTGATAAAATGAAGCAAGAAATTGCTAAGCTGACAGCAGCCGGAGGTGATGATATCCCTGAGATGTGCCTCTCTGGACTCCAGGTACTGAGAAGACTGCCTTTAAATACCCCGAGATGATGGTTGGTCACAGCTGTCAGTTTGTTTTAACTGTGTTTTATTCCCAGATTGCTCTCACTGGTGCCCCAGCATCCTCCCAGATCTATGTGTTCACTGATGCTCCAGCCAAAGACATTAACCTGAAGGACACAATCATCGCTCTCATACAGAGCACCAAGTCAACGGTGAATACAAACATGTGCCCCCTCATGCACAATATTACCTCAGTTTATGTAGCTGAATTTAATGCAAGAGGCTGCTCCTCCTCCACAGGTGTCATTTTTCCTAACTGCGGTTTTCAGAAGACGCCGACGTTCCGTTTCAAGTTCTACAGATCCTTACAAGGAAATGGCTTTGGCCTCTGGAGGTCAGATTATCCAAGTAGCCAAGAATCAGCTGCCTCAGGCCACAGACATCATCCTTGACACCTCCACCTCAGCTCTGGTAAGGATTGTCAAATCTGAATAAGAGTATCCACAGTAAAGTGAGCTCCAGTCCTTTAGTGGTGGGACCTGAAACAATAGGTGCCTTTAGCTCCTCTTGGTCTTTTCCTTAGGTGACAGTTCTTCAGCAAGCAAGGAACAATGGGAAACCAGAGACCTTTTCCTTTATGTTGGATGAATCTCTTCAAAACATCACCATCTATATCACAGGGACATCCATGACTTTCACCCTGACCAACCCTGCAGGTAGTTCCCATGGTGTTGGCACCAGCGGTCTCTCGAGTGTTTAAGCCCAGCTGTCACTGTTTTACGAACTGTACGACTACTGATGCATGCTAAACAATTGCAGGTCTCAGCCAGAAAGACAGTGAGGCCAACGGTAATCTGGGCACAATTCAGACAGTAGGCAACTTGAGGAGAATCCGTATCAATGCTGACAAGCAGACAGGAACATGGCAGATGAACATTAACACCAATCAGCCATACACACTCAAAGTCACTGGTAAGATATTCTATATTTGTTAATTACATGCTTCATAAATGTATGTATTGTGTGATTAATGTCAATCTGTCAATGGTTTCAGGTCAGAGTACTATTACCTTTATCTATAACTTTGTGGAAAGGTTTGAAGGAGCTCATCCAGGCTATGTGGTCCTCACGGGTCGTCCACAAACAGGTACGTTGTTGTTTAGTCAGTGCAGTAAAACACAAATAAATGACCTGTGGTCATAAAATGGTCTAAAAAAGTCACTGTCAATAAAACATCATTTGGTGAGGAAATCTAAGTTACAGTACGGTGAGTCAAGTAAAAGACAAAAGAAAGAAAACTACAACCAGAGGTATCATTAAAAGCATCTAAAGCACTTATGACTAGATTTGTAATGTCATTTTTATTATGTTCCAAGGCAGGCCAGCCAACCTGCTTGTCTCTGTGATGGGTAGGAAGGGCCCATCCTCGCTGAATGTCAAAGAGATTTCCCTTGTACAAGTGTTCAGCTCTGAACCTGCAGCTGAAGGTATCATCAGTGAGATTAGCAACGGCGACATCTTGGTGACTGTTGATACAGTCCCTGTGGGGGAGTTTGTGGTCGCTCTGAAAGGAACAGACCAAGTGTCCAACAGTGAGTTTCAGAGGCAGTCTACCACTCAGGTGGCCGTCTCCAAAGTCAACATCAAGGTCTGTGTCCTTTAAATCTGATTCACTCACTAAACATTTCAACTTTCATGACATTGTTTTTCTTTCTGTTCCATTTTGTTCCAGGCTGTGGTGGTCAGCAGTGTGGAGCCAGGCAAACAGTTCAGCTTCCCCTTCAGCGTAATGACCGAGGGCCCTGGTGGTCAGTTCTCCATTAGCGCCAGGAATGACAGAAACTTTCCCATGTTATTTCCCAGCAGGTGAGAGGAAGCAGCTAAAGGTAGTTGTTGTTTGTTGGACCAGAGAGTGACTTCGTTTTTTTGTGATATGACTTTGCTTAATGGAGTCAAAAGTCTCATGCTGCGTGAAAACGTGGAGGTGGTTCACTTCTAATAGTGTGTTTGTCTGTTTCCTTATGACAGCCTCATGTTGACAACAGGACAATATTCTAAAGATAACATAACAATTACACCTCCTGCCACCACACCCTCAGGAACTGACGTCACACTGACACTGGACGCCAAGTCTGCCACTGGCGTCGACTCCAATTTTGCTGTTCTAAAACTGTCTGTTGTAACCAAGGTAAAACATAGTCAAGTGAAACAGATTAATTGAAATATTTAAAAGGTTTGTACATTTGCTCTTATTCCTCTTGTTTATTTATGTCCTCCCCAGATTACAGACTTCGTCCAGCCTGTGTGCAAAATGGGCACCGTGATGGCTAGCAATTGCCCTAAGGTTCTGTCTAATTGTAAAGGCTTCCAGTGGCAGTTTACAGCCAACATCACCGATGGAAACGGAACAGGGATAGAGCGCGTTTCCTTGTTTCAAGGCAATGGAACCCTCTCATTCAGCTCTCTACCTGCGCCCGACGTCTACCTGAGCTACAACGCCTCCTGCTGCTCGCAGATTGCTGAAATTGTTGCTTTAGATATAGTTGGTAATGTGGGGAAGTGCTACCATTCAATTGTTCCTTCGGGCGGCTCTCCTGCCTTGGGCCTGTCACTGCCAATAATGCTGTGCCTGTGCTTACACTGGATGCAACTTTGGATGCTCTGTTAGTGAACACTCTGCTAACTATTAACTATAACTATTTTCTTACACTCGAATGCTCTGCTATAAGCACGCACACACACTGAATTTTTTTAAGCACCATAGCAAAATGCTTTTTTTTGAGGTGAGGTAGGGAAAAAAATAAAAAGGGTTTTTAACTAAGCTTAATTTTTCTTGGAATGAATGAATGAATGAAAAAATAAATTATCTTTTATGTACTAAATGTGAACATAATCAACTGTTGAGATGCTAGTTTTAGAGGTGGTTAGTGAGATTGCTGCTGTGGTAAGAGGTAATGACTTTCTGATAATGATAATATAAATGATATGGAAACACAATGCTCAACATTTTCCTAAATCATTAGGAATTTCCAACGGAGATAACGGTTATTTTTTTTACTTTTTTTTAACGTCAGTTTATTTCAGAAAATGTAGTGTTTGAATTATTGAAGACGAACTGATCAATATGAGCTAGTAGCTCATAGGTTGGTTAGGGCTTTCAGGAAATAGGCAACAAGTTGTGGCTTTGTCCTTTACACAAAAGAAACAAACACGATCCCAAACATTTCATCAATTTTTGTGATTTTTTTATGACTGCAGAGTCTCTGCCTTGGACTCAATAAAATGTATTAAGCCTTATCTGCCTTTTTCTGTGTCTTTTGACAAAAACATCCAGAAAATCATTAGGACACGGGGTCCTAATTTACTAGAATACGATCGTAAAAGTAAGCGCTGAATTCATTTTGCATTTAAGTTACACAGTTTTGTTTTTTCAAAGATTATGTTTGAATGGATAACTCATAAGAAACCTATGTTGATACATTTTATATTTTAATAAAGTACTAATAACTTTATCAAGTGTTTGATGCTCATTTTCCTCACACAAGCACTTGAAGAAATGCAACATCACATCAGGATGGCTCTGGCTGTGCTGCGTGTGGTGCCTCGGCGGGTAGTACTGCAGTCCCTGGGTCTCGGCTGTCTCTTCCTGGCTGGGGGTTGTGGGGGGCGGTGGGATGGGTAGGAGAGCTAGTCTGGAACCTGGCTCTGCAAACCCCTGTGCCTTGCTTCCCAACTACATCTCTCCACATTCATGCACTTAGGTCTGTGAGGGGCGTCCTGCTGTTGGAGGGACCAGGGCTACCGGGAAGTGGTTCCGTCCCTCCTAAGTGGGATGCTCTGCAGTTTTAATTGCATTAGTCATACACACTTGTCCAGGAATCTGGAGGCTCCTTCCGGGGGGGCCAGTAGACGGAGCCCTCCCATTGATGGCTATGTCTGCTGGACCCCTCGGAGAATTGGCTATCTCCCAAAGTTCCTCATACTTAGCCACATACACAAACATTTATGGCCGGGGGTGGGCTCTTTCACTGGGGCCTGGGGCTGAGGCCAGTTGTGGCCTTGCCCACTGGCCCTGGTGGGGAGATCACCACCCAGTTTTAACTGCAAAAAGACATCTAGGGCGAGGGGGGGCACTGTCCGGGGGACACACCGTCAGCCAGCGGTCGTGCTCCTGGAGGTGTCACCCACTTTCAGTGCACTTTAGTTCCACACACTCATGTCCAAGCTGGGTTGCAGGGTTCTGGGGTACATTTTCTGCTGCCCTCTGCCTCCCCCGGGTTGGGGGGGTTGGTCGGGGCTCGGGAGGAGCTGCGGACTCACAGTGGCCCACTCTGACCTCGGGTGCTGTCTCTGTGGCTGCTGCAGCTCTGCCTGGGGGGCTCTGTGTGGGGCTCTTGGGTCGCAAAACCTGCCCTCCTGGAACTGAAGGTGTGTGGGCTCCCTGGCTGCTAGGATTCTTTCCTCTGCTTGCTGGATGGGCGTAGTGGCCGAGCCCCTCACATCACCCTGGCTTCCACAAGTGGCATTGTTCATGCACCAACGTCTGCCTCACCCTTTGGGTGAATAATGTTAAGCTACAGCCTTACTAACCTTGTAGTAGGACACTCAACACCTGAGCTGATAAACAGGCTTTACAAACCTAATTGTAAGTATTACTGCTACTTATCACTACCAATATCAATAATGTGTGAATATGGAAATTGTGGTGTTGTATGTCATGACTTTTATTAAGTAGTATGGGATATGTATAACAATGCACATGTGTATGTATATGATATGTATATGTTTGTATAAGTATGTGCACATACCTTAACACTATTATTGGTATTAGTATTAATCTCCAAGGTAAACCACAGTACAACAGTTGTTTAGTTATGAATGTGTTAGCCAAAGGTAAATCCCTGCTTATTTATTTTGCTCCGATTGTTTACTTAACAGATTTGCTTGGTTTCAGCAGCTGGTTGCACCCCTTACCCCCCCAACCCCCCACACTCCCGCATACACACCCTAAAGCAGAAACTTCACCTGTCCACCAACATAGTAAGATCATACATATTTCGGATTAGCTAAATAAACCATTAAATTTAAAAATTTCAACATCACAAAACAGACTGACACTGATATGCTCAACATCTCAAACAATTATTAAAAAGGAACCTGGACAAGGAAAAGACAATTTATAACCGAGTTAGAACTATCAGGAAACTATGTTTTAAGCATTTATTACAAACAATACTGGAAAAAAAGGTATAAAAATAAACATCCCAAGCTGAGGAAATTTGTACATTTGTTTTATTATTTAATTTAAATGTAACTTAATTTAATACAATCACAAAACAACAAAAAGTTTGGCCTACATTGTTCTTTTAAATTCACTGTACTATTCATCCAAAAACCTTCAAAGTGTGGAACTGCATCAACTGCAATAAAAGAAAATGTTCACATGTTTCAAAAACCCTTTCTTCAGCTCCATTTCTGCATGAGATTAAAAACATTCTATCAGAATTTTTGCAGACTCTCTTTGTTGACCATAAATAATTTAAATAATTTAAATTACTGTAGTATGCAACAGACATGACATTTTAAAATTGTGCCTTCTTCTTAATGAACCAAAATAAATAGAAATTATTTAATTACTAATGTCTTCAATAAGCAGAGGGTTGCCTTGAGGTTTATTTACAAACATTTGACTTGCATTCGAAAGAGAGAACATCTTTTATCAGAGCAACAGCTTTTTGTTATCTCAGGTTTTATATCCACTACTAAAGAAATAATTAGATCTAGTAAATTCTTACAAGTTCTAACATTAAACCTCAGAATGCTTTATGAAAATCTCTCTTACTCTAACTGACCACACCATGCCTGTTTGCTTGGCGTGAGAGAGAAAGAGTGAGCATTTTCAAACAAGTGCTAAAAAGATTTCGAGCTTTGCAGGGGAAAGCCAATCCTTCTCTCTCAAGACAAATAATATTCCAACCACTACATAACTACTAATCTTGTCCTGTCACTGTTCAAAACAAAAAAAACAAAAAAAAAACCCCAAAAGAACAAAACAAAACAAAACAGTTTTCTTAAGATAATTTTCTTTCTTGCTCCCACTCTACATGTACAATCAAAAGTACCTTACACAACAAGCAAACAATATTTCTGAAATACTGAAGCATATTCTTAAACATGTATGAAACAAAATTAATTTGTCTCAGTAAAAAACAAAATAAACTAAATCTAGATTATTTCATTAATTTGCTCAAGCAAAACACAAATTCATATGCAAAACATCCCTCTTTGCAGTGTAACAGGATGACATTTCATCTCATTTGATTTTGTGCACATTTTTAACATGTTTTTTCAGGTGCGCTGACTGAGTGAAGCGCTTGGTGCAGTGGGGGCAGGAATGTGGTCTCTCTCCTGTGTGGATAAATTTGTGCCTTTTGAGATTATTATAGTCTAAAAATCCTTTCCCACAGTATGGGCACCAGTGTCTTTTCTCCCCATTATGCCACCTCAAATGCACATTTAGTTCTACTCTCCTTGAAAATTTCTTTTCACAGAGATTGCAGTGAAATGGTTTCTCTCCAGTGTGAATCCGTATGTGGGATTCCACATCTCTCTTTGTGTAGAATCCCTTATTGCAGATCTGGCAAACAAAAGGTTTAAGCCTGCCATGAACCATTTGGAGGTGTTTGCTGAGGCCGAAACGGTAGACAAAGCCTTTCCCACATTGTGGACAGACATGGATCCTTCCATTACGATGCACCCGGCCATGCCGTTTAAGACCTTTGGAGTCTGGGAAACTCTTACCACACAGCGTGCATGAGAAAGGCCGCCGTCCTTTATGGAGCCTGACATGGCTTTCCAGAGCTGCACTACTGCTAAGCATGCGGCCACATTCTCCACATTGATTCTTTAACAGATGGCTACCAATGACCATTAAGGGTTCTAAGGGGGACACCATAGGTGGTGCTCTGACAGGTATAGAATGAGCAGAATAATTATGGGGGTAAACTGCTTGAACATCCTGGGAATTTATTTCTTCCTTGGGTGATTTTGTGACCGGCATTTTAGGAGGGGTCCATACAGCTTTACATGTGATTCTCTTTACAGCCTCGTGGTTAGCCTGTTTCTCTGTTACCTGACTTGTTTTACTCTCATTCTGCAGTTTTTCTTCTTGACTAAAGTTAATTTTAGTTATTGTTTTAGCCTTTGCTGCTTTAGCTAATTTCTTCAAAAGTAAATTAGTGTTAGATCCAAAGCGGTCTGGACTTAATCTTTCTTTCTTAGCAGGGGTGGATTCCCTACTTATTGTAGGGCTGACATCACGTTTACCCGTTGACCTAATACTTGGGGAAGCAGTTTCACTTTTAGCTTTTTTAGATAAGGGACTGCTTGTAGTTACGCTAAATCTCCTGTGATTAAAATGATTCGACCTTTTATTTTGCTGAGTGTTAGCATTACCTTTGGAGACAACAGGAGGTCCTTTTCTAATCATTAATTCCCTAGTGGTTTTTGACATACTAGGAATGACCGGCTCAGTTTTCTGGAAGCTTGACCTATCTCTAGCTGAAATAATCCTTTTAGGGCTAACGTAACTTGAGCTTGTAAGTTTAGGACTAGTATCAACTCTGGATAAAATTGTGCTTCTCGGACTCAGAAAAGCAGATTTTGCCATTTTTAGGCTAGCAACATCTCCAAATGTACTGGGTATGTGGATCAGTTTTGTATTTTTAGAAACTGCTCTAACTGCACTGGTCCTCTTAGGACTCAAAGAAGCAGATTTTCTATTTTTGAGACAAGAGGCATCTCTTGTACTTCTTCTCCTAGGACTCAGAGAGGTGGAATTTGTATTTTTAGGACTAGAACCATCTCTAGTTGTACTTTTTCTCCTAGGAGTCAAAGTAGTAGATTTTGTATTTTTAGCACTAGAGCCATCTCTTGTTGTACTGCTTCTTCTAGAATTCAAAGTGGATTTTGTAATTTTGGGACTAGAACCATGTGTAGCTGTACATTTTCTCCTAGGAGTCAAAGAAGTGGGTTTTGTATTTTTAGGTCTAGAACCATCTCTAGTTTTTCTACTTCTCCGAGGACTCAAAGTAGCAGACTTTGTATTTTTGGGCGTAGAGGACGCCCTGGTTGTTCTTTTTCTCCTAGGACTTGGAGAAGTGGATTTTGCATTTTTGGGCTTAGTGGTGTCATTGTTTATACTAGAACTAGTATTTTGCACACACAGACTTTTTTCTGATGAAAGGGCTTCTTCGTATTGGTCAAACCTTATAGGACTGGCCTCGTTAGTACTATTTACAGAGTCTATATCAACCCCCAGAAATTCATTTTCAGGCCTAGGAGGAAAAGGTTCAGTCACATTACCATCTGGACCTCCAGTCTTTGAACTAACTTCCCTTGGTTCGACATCACTTGTCTCAGCTTCTTTACATGGTTCTGTATTGACTTCAGGTCTTCTTCGGAGACGGGCCAGAAGGGACGCTTTGTTCAACCTTTTTTTACTGCAAACTGTGGAATCTGGTAGCTCATTAGGAGAAACCTACAAGAAAAGGTAAAATACATTTAAAGCTATGTCCTATTTACAAGCCTACCAGTTTAAAATAAAGCATACTGCATTTGTGTACGAGAACCATCACTGCTAGTTACAAAATATTAAGACTATACACCCTTTAACTTAGTTTTATTAAAAATCACTGATTATTCCAAAATAAAACTGCAGTAATGTTTAGGAAATATATGAACGTTACCAGTGGAAATGATACTCATTCCTCTGACAATCTTACTGTCAAGAAGACGGTCATCCTTTTCTATTACATTACCTTTTCTGGGGCTTCAACTCTTGGTGACACCTCCAGCTTTGCCAGGAACTGTGTTTTAGTCATCTGTAAATGAGGATCAGATGCATCCTTGGAAGTAAAGGCAGTTAGTTGTATAGAAGCACTTGACATACATTGTTGCACTGTATTGCTGATTTTATCTTTGTCATGTTCGGGAAGTACGCCTGAAGGCTCAGTCATGCCGATGGCTGCTGCTGACGCACTCACTGTTGTAATTTGCTGCATCTCAGACAGCCATGTTTGTGTGATAATATCTTTCAACGTAAACTTGGGTTCAGAAGACCCATCTAAAGTCAGTTTTGAGACCAAAACAGATTCTTCAGTTGATACTGAAAATGGCAGTCTGGTTAATCGAACCATTGGTTGATTAACTAGGAATGTAGATGGTGAAGTATACCCAAGTGGTCCATGTAAACTGGAACAGGTTTCTAGAAGGACATCTGCTGTTTCAGCAACAGCAATGGTTTGTTTGGGAGACTCCAAATTGTCAGATGTATCGGTCTTTTGCAATGCTGTATCCACTTTGTGTGAAGTTTGTGTAGTCAAAGATTCTTTCAGTTCCTGTGATGAAGAACTTGGCTGTGAAGTTGAGTTTGTTTGTGCCACAATTGAGGCTGATGAGGCTGTGTCCTGCTTTGTTGCAGGAACAAATGTCTTTGACTGACTTGGAGTTGTGATTCTTACTTCCGAATTTGCGAGACTTCCTTCCTGCTGGTCTGTGAAGGTGATGTTTGACTTTGAAGAGACAATGGGAAGCAATTGCCCCTGGGTAACATATATTGTCTTTGGAGGGACGCGGGAAAGAGAATGGGTTTCATTTGTAGAAGCTGTATGTAAGCCAGTGTTGGGAACAACTGTTGTCACAATTGTAGGTTGGTTTGATGAAAGTGTTGCAACTTTATTAGGCATCAACAGCGATGCTGATTTTGGCACAATAATAATTTTTTGCAGCGCTGCATTAGGGTTACTGGGGACTACTGACAGAGGGTGCATCTGATGTACCCCACTACTTGTTTGGTTTGCAGTTTTATACAGTGGAATTGATAAAGTAGTAGTGCTGAGTGGAGTAACTACATGCTGTGGATTTGATCGAACACTTCCAAGTTGGGAATGAGATCTAGTAGCAGCTTTGGGCTTCTCTCCATTTGAAAACTTTGATGTGGACAGTGTTGTTAGAGGTAGTGTGCCCACAAGAATAGGCTGTGGCATTGGTGACTTGGCAGGATTCTTATTTACAGTCAATAACTTACTCACAAGAGGACTAGAAAAGGGCGAGGCATTTTCTGCAGTTGATTGATTCATGGCTTCAACTAGTAGCATAGCATCCTGGATAGTTACAGTGGTGCAGTGATGACTGGGTTGTGGTTGAGGAGTATTTGTTCCCGTTGCAAATATATCCTTCTTGGGTGGAGCCTGAATTTTTGCTTCAGTAATCTCTGTGGAAGGTTTCAGAGATTGCTTTATTTTTTTCTTATTAGGGGAAGAGTCTTTCTCCAAGGATATTTCCAAACCAGGCAAAGATCCAACCTTCTGGGCATCCACATTACCTGATAAAGCAGTATTTACCTTCTGTTGCACCGCTTGGCTGGTACGGGATGAAATCGTTTTCAACCCAAATGAACATACTTTTGGAGACACCGATGCAGTTGTCTTCACTGTATCAACTACAGATGAAACTTTATCCTCTGCCAATCTTATTAAAGGACAAGTCACATTCCTCTGCTCATTTCTTGTAGATGGCAACTGAAGAATTCTTACCCTCTTCAGTGGAGGATGGCCTTTTTTCCTACATGGCTGTTCTGAAATAGAATGCTCTCCTATCGTGGAAAGTTTTAGGAATCCATCAGCTATGTCTTGGTCACATGGTGTGGGCTTTGCAAACTGTTCCTCTGTGTGGTGTACACTGTGATACTCTACAGTAACACCAGTCTGGTCATTTACTGAAATTCCACCTTCTCTCGGACAGTGCTCCTTTTCAATGGTTTGTTGACCAACCACCAATGAATAGTCAGCAGATGTTCTAATTTCAGATATCTTAATGTTAGCATCAGTCTCTTCTTCCAAGTCATCTTTTATTTTAGCAAGTGAGATCCCGTTTGAACACTCTAGTTTAGATGATTGGTTTTTGATAGGCAAACCACTAACTATTTCTAAAGAGGGAAGTTTCAATGCCACGGTAGGTGGCAAAGATACATCATCAGTTGAGGATTCCTGGTTAATGTGAAGTCCTTTCTGTCCTTCTGTTCCACAAGCAGATGTTGTCTGTAAAACAACTAGACACACAAAAAGAGTAGAGAATAAATAAATCTGTGCTAAGTCTATGAAAATGTTTTACTCTGTAAAAGTATGTGTTTTTTACCTGTATCACTCACGTGCCTACAGTCCAAACTAGGCTCAGCAACTTCCTCCTTCAAGATTGACTGCAGAGGAAAATCATCAGCTGCCTGCAGTGAAGTTTTAACCCATGTTAAAACCACTAAGATCACTAACATAATAGATGGAATGTCTACAGCTAAAATACACCTACCTCCTGTTTGACTTGTATATATGCCATATGAGAATGGGCATTTCTGTGAGAAACATAATCGTGCTCCTGTAAACCATGATTTATGTCTTCAAAAAGCCATTGCTCCTTTTGGTTCTGCAGTGATAAGTCACTAAGTGGTTCACACTGTTCTACCACCATGGTGCGAACTGGAGCAAGGTCTGTAAAAGAAATCCGCACACGCAAATAAGTGAATATTTCCACAAGTGAGTGATAGCAAACATGTATGCGCGGTCTGTGTTGTGTTAATTAACAGAAGTTGCAATATGAAAATTTATCAGGCTCATAATTCAAATGACAATGCATTTGTCAATTGACAAATATGCAAGTTCATCATTCAATTTGAAAATGCATTGTGCAATTTAATATTAAAGTGGCAATTTAATACCCAGTTTCATTGATATTTGAGGTCAGATGGGATGGGGCGATTGATGATTGTGCAGCTGGGTGTTCCATTGATATTTGAAGGAACGGGTGCACGACATTGATGGAATGATAGTTTCTATCCTCAATTTGATTTTTGACACCATAGAGCGAATTGCCATTTGAATAAAGACTACATAAAACAATGACAATATAAAATGCAGATGATTACGACAGTGCAATAACGCAGCTGCTGGCAAAATGCCGGAGAAAACAAACCAAGCTGCAGCAGGAGAAAGGCTGTGCCCTAATTTCTTCATATGAGCATTGAATATAAAAAGAAGTCAACGTTAACTTGCAAGTCATACAAAGTTCAGCTGGTGGTGTGTAAATACTACAGCGACGTAGGAGAACGCAAAAATGAAACACTGGTGTCAAACTGGTAACAAACGCTGTTTGTCCGTCACGTGAGGTCTCTTCATTAAGAGCTGCTGTGTTAAAAGTTACTTTGTTACTAAATGTGTTCTGTCGCATCATTTTTTCGCTACACAGTGATGAAGTGATATATCTATATCTATAGATATGTATGTATGTATGTATGTCAAAAATTGTTTAACTGCAAGCTAGCAACAGTGTCATCAGGTTTAACAGTCCATTCCTAGTGATTTCCTTTAGTATTCAGCATTAGCTTAGCTCATTTGAAGTTGTTTGTAACATCTGTGTAGGAGATTACTGTATCTGTGTGGTGGTGTAGTGAAGTCAAGTAAGCAGTGAACTAGTAGAGAAGTTGATATAAAACCAATAATTTAAACAAGTAAGTAAATATCTCATGATACTAATTTGGATAAGAAAACCTACCCACAGCCTCCACACTAGCAAAGATCATATACAAGTGGCAGAAACACTACAACACTAACAAGCAAATGTGCATTGGTTTTTGATCAATAATGATGATAGTGGGTTTCAAAAAGTTAAGTAGCTTTACAAAAATCCTTTTAGGTTTTCAAACACCAGTCATGTCAAGAATGACTAGGTTCCTCTACTGGCTCTCAATTTCTTCCATATAGAAGTTGGTAACTATTGTACAATTGGTAAGAGAAGTTATAAATGCCCCCATTTCAACAAATAAGTGGTTCAAGAAAAAGGGCCAAAGAAGTCTTGCACATGCAAATAAGTCACAATAGGCAAAGGTTTAACACCCACTCACTCCCCTTCATCTAAGGAGTTTATGCTTTAAAATTGTAGCCTTGTTGTGTAACAAATATTTTTTACAGATTTGACTGGAAATGTCTATTTCCCTGTAAGTTAAATCTGCCATTTAAAAACAGGATGTAATCTTATACGTTCACCTTACTTAACATCTAAAGCTACTGGATGCTAATGGACCTTACTCAATAGCAATGGGATGGTCTCACTGTGTTTCAGTAATTATGCGTTAGCCTTAAAGCTTTGGAAATACACTAAGTAATTTGTATTGCGATTATTTCATTTGTTATTTCTTACACAATGTGCATACAACTTATTTATTATATTATTGTATGATATTTTTTCTTTTATCTAGTTCTCACAGCATATAGAAGAACTGATGTGCAATGTGGCTGGAGATTCTCAACCACTGAGGTGAGGGTTACTGCTAATCACTCGGTTCATCTGTGTTAAGTCATCAAACTTGATTACACAGTGCACTTAATTACAGGTAATCAACAGTTGGTAGAGGACGTTTCAAAACAAACAGGTCTGTGGGCTTCAGTACAAGTACTTTATACCACTTGACAATGATGTAACGTAGCACATTTTATTATTTAGTTGTGACCGATTAATTAAAAAAAATATACATATAAACATATAAATCATTCAGTCTGTAACTATTTTCTTTGTGAACTTGCAATACATCATGCATCCTGGGTTTCTCCACCTTCGTGTTCTCACGATGTGCAACACTGGATCCGAAATTCTGAATCAACAATAAAAATTCAAAATACTATGAATAAATGCTCCATTTATATTAATCTAAAACTTATACTGGTCCGGTAACATAGAACCATGGCGACCGTAGTCCTTCAGAATGTTGCTAATAAACATATTTCCCATTAGCTACGGTAGCATAGTATGGTTTCGCTCCAATTCTGGACTACACGCTGTATGTAAGGCTAAGCTAAGCTAGCACCACTGACAGATCCATGGGTAAGGGGTAATATACGTTTCAATCACAACGCGTATCACATTAGGATTGGCCAAAACCTCCACACAGCATCTGTATGAAGTAATATTACATAATGCATTGTCTTAAGGCTGACTGCTATACAAACTCACCGCATTGAGTGGCCGTGTCACGCTTCTCGAAGCTACCGCTCAATCCTCTGAGCGGCTCGCGCGTTCTGGCGTTAACGGGAACTTGGTCGTTCGCCTTATTTAACTGTTTATATTTTGTTCTGAGGTCGTCGTTTTCCGCCTTGAGTTTGGATATTTCTGCTTTCAGCTCATCGACCATAGCTTCGAAAAGTTTCCTGGTCTCCGCCACAGCACTCTTAAGCATGGTCTCCATGACGGAGGAGTACTTCGTCTGGAAATCGTCCGCTGACATTTTCGGTCTTGTTCGGCGTTCGTCTGACTTTTAATGCGAATCCACTTTGAACGAAGTACTATTAAAGCACTGCACTGGGAGCTGGTTCAACATGGCTTCTCCTCGTCGTCAGCCGCGGTCTTTGCTTTGTGTGACGCACACTGACCAAAGTGAGGAAGCGAGCGTGTCGAGTTTAATATCCGGTGATCGCTAACGTAAAAATTGGCATTTTCCTTCAAAATATGATAAATTATGAGAAAAAAATAATTAGATTTTGATTAATGCTTATTTTTCTGCTGGCCTCATACCCGTCATTGGTTACTTGACGCCTCTGATTCTGGGAAGAATAAGATTGTCCCTTCTAACGACCCGTATTTGAATGCCGGAAGTACTATTGTTTACCGACCGAAAGGAAACTCGATAACTCCAGGAAAGAATTCATACCGTTCTGTTGTAGCGAATCCCTAAATCGTTATCGCTGTCTAGTCAGTAAACCTGGTGAATATGGTATTGCTATTTTTGACGAAACTGTTCATCAGTACCCGCTTTGTGGGACATTAACGGAATCCAAACCAGGGCAGCAAGCTAGTTAGCTAACAATACCTTACAAAGGATTCAACGCTAGGTTTGGTGCGTTGGAAATAACTAGCCACTGGCACGATGACTGAGGCTATAGTAACTTTTCAGTCCCAGCTTTCTGGTGTCATGGAAACGGTCTTCAAAGCTGCCATGTACGAGATCACCCGGCTGGTGGAGGACAGCTTTTTGGAGGAGATAACACGGTGCAGAGAGCAGGTCGAGTCCCTGAAGAGGAGACTGAAGTGGTCCGAAAGCCGAAAAGAGGGGGAAAGGAGAGGGAGATGTGTTGACTGTGGAAGGATTGGGGTGTCTGGCGAGGAGACAGCCAGAGCCACAGGTCAGGCTGTGGTATTAATTATTTTACTTTATTTCCATTCGCTGTCTGATTGACTTCTGTCACTTACAAACTACATGCAATGGCTGATCTGTTGGGTGACGGGGACATCCTCTTTCATTTTAATAAGTATATTGTTAGTTATAAGGAAAATGCTTTCAGATTCAGATGGTGCAAAACCCCATTTTCCAATTTAAAAACACCATTTTTACATTTACAGAGAAACGTCTAAAACAAGAGAGTGTGTTGCAACAAGACACAAGTAGTATCCAGGACACTGATGGAGAAACACATGACTGTGAAGTGGAGAAGGCAAAACCAGAGGCCCAGGAGTTTGATCAGGCGACACAGGTAGTGGATATTTTAATGTAATTATATGGATTTTAGGTTACAGTTTTTGAAACTTGGTCACCATTGTCCAATGAAACCTGGATGTAGTGAACCAAAGATACCTGGTAAAAAATTAAACTTCCACCGTTAATGTTTTCTTTCTGCTTTTCTACCAGTCTGTGGGTGTACAAAGTGAAAAGTTGGATAAGCCGTTAAAAGAGGAATCCCTAAGAATCACACCAGAAGCAAATCAGTCCCAAGACAGATGGAATGCCAGTTTGGAAGGTTAGTCTGTTTGCAGATACCAAGAGGCACGTATTTTTTATATTTTCTGTCAGACGTTTGCTTCTAACTCTGCTTTTTGCTTGTCACAAGATAGGATTTGCTTTAAGGTATTAAAAACTGCAGTACATTAAGAACATAAATTAAAATTCCCCTAAAACTATTCACTAGTGCAGTCATGTGTAATCCCACAGGTTCTCAACTGTGGTATGCACAAAAACTATGGATAAAGTAAAGTCACAACATACTCTGCTCTCCCACATGAATGTCACTGGCGCAAGCTACTAGCCATTTCCTGATTAATGAACTGATAAATCCACAAGAAATGTCAAAAAATAACCAATCTTAGGTAGGCCACAGTCCTGAAACAGCTGGGGTAAGTGAAAAGGGAAAGAAGGAAGAACAACAAGTCTTCCTTATTAAAAACAGCATAATTAGGTACTGTACTATAGACTGTTGTGTTTGCTCAACTTTCTTGAGGTCTGTCACTTTTTTATCCTTCATCTAACAGTGATGAAAGCATTGCTTTAATTGTAGTTTTAAAACAACCTATTTTTTACATTACCTAAATTCTCTACTTTTTTGGCCATGTTCAGTGTGGTTCACACATTAATATTGAATGACATGATGAGGAAAGGTTCTACATATACCAATAAAGACTTTATTGTTCTATAAAAAATAAAGGTGCCAATAATAAAAACACTTTTAATTTAATTTAATTTGAATTTTAATATTTTTACACATTATTTTATATATAAAATTAATTTATTTTTATATTTATAATATATAAATATATTAATATATTTTTTAAAGAAATTGTACTTATATTCTTGAATCTCCTAACCTGTTATTTTATTAATGTTACACAGATGCAGCAAATCTGCCAGGGCCCAGTAAAACTTTTGGTGACCAAAAAAAGTGCCTTGACAACTGGGAGGCCAGTTTTCACCAAAAAACAGAACTGGACAATGATGGAGAGTCAGAGGATCCATCTGAACCTCTATTTCAAAATAGGTATGGCATGGAAGACCTAGGGGATTTTGACAAAGCTGACTATGGAGACACCAGTATGATAGACATGGGTAATTTGGATGAGTTACCAGGGTCACCATCGCACTTGGGTGAGGATCTGAGTTATGTGGGGCATTATGCGGGGATGGTAGAAACACCCAAGGGGGCTGTGCATCAAGCTTTCCAAACGAGTGCCCCACGGAATAGAAGAGGCGCGGCAAATTCCCCTTCAGCTTCACCTTTAAGTACTAACATCGATGAAAGTGGAGAGTTCAGCTGTTTATTGATTAATGAGGAAGGATATCTACAGGACCCAAGTATCTTATATCCTGGACATGTTTTTGGTGAATCAGGCAGCAGACTAAACTACCGTGGACAGGACATTCACACTGATCCAGCTTTAGAAAGCACAGAGGACATGTATAAGCAAACAGACACATTTGATACCTTAAATTTGGGAAACAAGTTGCAACATGAGGCTGGGAGAAAATACAGCTGTTACCAATGTTCAGTGGCATTCAGTGATTCCGCGTCTTTAAAAGCTCACAAGCAGACACACAAAGTCCCCACACAAAGACCATCATACTCCTGCACCCAGTGTGGAAAGACCTTTACTCAGGTCTGCAACCTTAAAGTCCACCAGAAGATTCACTCTGGACAGGGGCTCCACCTCTGCAGCCACTGTGGCAAAGGTTTCCGTTGTTTTTCTGATCTAAAGATGCACAAATGTGGCAAAACGGGTGACAAACCTTACTGCTGTGCTGTATGTGGGAACAAGTTCAGTCGTCTGTGGAATCTAAAGTTGCACCGGAGAATCCACACACAAGAAAAACCACATCGGTGCACCATGTGCGACAAGAGCTTCACACGGGCAGACATACTGAAGGTCCACCAGCGTACTCACACAGGGGAAAGACCATACTGTTGTACTGTCTGTGGTCTCAGCTTTAAACGCCTAGATCATCTAAAATCACATCAACGAAAACACATGTCAGATATTTAAGACTGGGACATTTTTCTTGATGATTTATTTTTTGCTTTTAAGTCTACCTTCAAAATTGCTTCACCTTGATTTGCATAATTTGTCATATTTGTGAATAAAACACTTGGTTAAATTAAAATATTAATATTTGTATTGTATTTTCTTATTTGTGGTTAAGTTAAACATTTACAAATGTCTGATATATGTTTCTTTGCCATTATTCTACATTGCAATTTTCAAGGTATATATTTTTTTTAAATTAGTAAAATAAATAAACTTTCACTTAATATTTGGATTTAATAAGATGCATCTGCCATTTATTGGAGGTATGGGACAGAGCTCATGTTACTTGTTGATGAGATTTATGAAAGGGAACCATATTTTAGTTAACGATTTTTAGTCTTTTTCCACATTGGGTCAAACTAGATTAAAGTCTTTTGGAACAGCCTTGCATTTGTGTTTAAGATATCTGAAACCCAGTAACACCATACTTTGTTCTCCATGTCTGAAAGTTTAGTTGTGTAAACTGGATTTCTTCTTTTCAGTAGAAATGTAGGTTTCTTCAGTCTGAAGTCTGAGACTGGAGAAGCCACATTTATTGGTGGCGAAATGTTTCTCCTGAAAAGAAAAAATCTAGTTGACATTACTCAACATTCAGACAATTTCTTGTTCTCCATGGTATGGCATTTTATCTTTTTTTACTAATACTTCTCCCACTACTGTAAATATGCATGTGGCACCCAATGACAAGGCCCGCAGGCATGTACTGTATATACATTGAGTATTTTTTAAACTGCAAATGTACATGTTATCATAAACATCAAGTTTTGTGTATTCTGTAACTGGCATTGTGGTGTGGGCTTGATCAAAATTATACTTCAGTTATTTGAAGGCACAAAATAAAAGAATTGTAATGATGTGGATAAAAAAAATTCAAATAAAGAAACAAATTTTTTATGTGGTGTTTGTGTGTGCGTGTGTGTGTGCATGTGCTGCCTCACATGAAGAGGGTCCTGGATTTGAATCCTGTGAATGACCCCACAGCTTTGTAAGTTTTTATGCACAGCAGACAAATTATTATTTTATAGTGAAAGAAGCAACTCTTTGTGATGTTGGTGTAGTTCTATTGTGAAAACTTAGTATTTTCATGCAATAGTTTCAGCACCTTCCTTTAAAAATTCTGCATGTTTATTTTGAATTATAATGCATTCTAACTGTCAACATCGTGCTGAGGTTTAATTTGCCTACTTGGTGCAGCGTATGGGTTTCACTCTATTAAAACGCGTTTCGTTATTCAGAGACTCAAGGTTGCTTCGAGCCACCGTAGATCGCTGAGTGACATCACGTGCAAAAACAAGGACCACAGACGGATGTTGAATAGCTAAGTCGGTTAAATATTGAGCGTGCTGGTGTTTCCGAAGCTTAGTAGTCGGTACTTGTGAAAGCCAACACTGAACTATATAGACACATTAAGTTTGACTATGGTTTATATAAGTCATAACGTTGGTTAAATAGGATTTGTTCACGATTTATCGACGTTAATATTAGCATCAGGATGCTACCGTTAAGCTAAGAAGCAAGCTATAAAACTGTAAAACTAACAGTTCGAAACAATTAGTGTCATTATTTAGACTTGAAAACGTTTTTCTATCAATTGTGGACGTCTTGTCGTTGCTTAATACCACCATTACCAACAACAACAACATCACCATGTAACATTAGTAGAGTCTACATTCAGTGGTAGCAAAACAACGCATATCCGAATCACGCTTTTTTGTTTTTACTCCTTTAACATACGAGATTGCTTTGTGTATCATTTATACATAGGAAAGCGATCATGTCGGATCTAGATACCCTCATTGTCACTTTCCAAAGCCAGCTGTCAGATGTGATGCAGACTGTGGTAAAGACTGCCGTATATGAGGTGACCAGGTTGGTGGAGGACGGTTTCTTGGAGGAGGTGAAGCGCAGGAACCAGGAGGTCGAGTCCTTGAGGATGCAGCTGCAGTGGGCTGAAAACAAACTAAGCGACCATGATGGGAAGGAAAGAAATAACAGGTGTGTTGATCCACCCAATGAAGATTTGGAGGTGTCCACTACAGACACGACCAAAGAGAGGCCCAGTGAACATAAAGATGGTAAGAACAGACAGAATAAAGCATTCAACACCAGGCTTGATTTTCCAGGCTGTATTTTAGTGATCTATTCATTCACAGGTATTTTAGGGGGCGTCAGTGTCAAAACAGAGGTTAACTTTGTGGATAAGTGGACAAGTTGCAGCCAGGATGCGTCACCACAGGCAGCAGGCGACAGTACAGGCGACCTTGCTGAAAGGACATCAGAGGTTAGTCATGCGACTTTCAAACAGTGACTGTCATGACTGTTGTTGCAAGAGGTCTCTGTGTCTGACGTCTACCACCGATATGATATTCAGAAACTCTTTATTGTATTGTCTGTACTCTTCAGTCATCACAAGACGGGCGAGTGTTGCCAGATGTGGATGTAAAGGACGAAACCGTTAAAACAGCATCCTGTTCTGCTGTGCAGTTAGGAGGATGGCATGCTGGTTTTGAAGGTAAATTGTTGTTTTTTTTTCAGTTTCATTGTTTCTTTATTAATTGCTGTAAGGTTTCTCGAGATCACAAGTTTTGGTTCACATTGCATGCTGTTTTTTGGGTGTGACTAAAATTGCTTGGATGTCATTCTTAGTAACCAATACTGGGATGCACAAGTACACAATCAGAGATGTAGTCGTGCTATCTTTATAATAAATGACCTGTAACTATATACAGTTTAGGATTTTTACACACTTTGATAAGTTGCTTATTGTTGACACCTTGACTCGTGGACATGGGTGAGCAAGGGTCCAGATGGGCAACACCACACTTGCTGTTATTTTTAGCAAAGCCTATTCTGAAAGTGAATTACTTGAATGTGTGTGATGTAGAATGACCCTGGGTACCTCATGATCTATAAGATGCTAAAAATGGCTTGGCTACTCTTTCACAAACATGGTGACACCACAGCCACACTACTTGCTGAGGTCCATGAATTTTCTAGCCATACTATTTTGATGTTTTCATTTGACATAATATTCATAAGGTTTTAAACCAGCCAAGTCAATCTCTAGACTCAAACCAGCATTTTACCTGCTAAAGAGGAGCCTGGTGGAAGTTTGATGATATCAGTGGATCACAGGGTTGATGCAGTTATTGCAAAAGATGGTGTAAGACCCTCTTTGTTTGCAGCGCTGAGATCAGACCAAAATGTTTTCCGTCTGCAGCGGAAATAAAAGAAAAAGTGGACTTACCATCAAAATACTGTTGGAGTTGAGTGACATCTAAATGCATGCATTATTAATACTAAATAGGTGCCAACAAATAACACTACAAAAGCAGTTTTCAAATGCATCCCAGACCACACCAGCAATTAGTTTGAAAGTTTGATAGATTGTTTCCTAAGAAATGTCTGTCTGTCTAGCTGCTTTGATATCAGCTGTCAGAACAAGGCAACCCATGTTGTTAATAAATCCTTCATTTGTTTGTATTTCTTAGCAGAAGCGGGACCTGAACTCCACTGCACCAGTGAGAAGTCTGAGGCACAACCTAAACATTCTCAAGAGAACAGGGAGGAGTTAATGAAGGATGTCATTAAACAGGACAGACAGACATCTGGTACCTATGTCTTTCTTGAGGACTTGGAGGATAAGCACTTGAGCACAGATCAGTCTCATACTTCATCTTTGGAGGTAAACAGAGACTGGGCTGGTCTGACTGTTGCAACAGCTGGATTGCTGCAGAATTGCAGACTTGCAACTGGTAACGATTGTGATTCTCCCAAAACTAGAGGTCACCCAAAACGTACAGAGCACAGGGTGTCCAATTCTGTTTCAGTAGACGTTTGTGCTCCGGTTTCCCCCAGCAGAGATCACATTACATCACCAGAATCCCTTAAGGGAAAGGTGCAAAACAGCACTGCGCTGGGAGTGATGATAAAGCAAGAGGTCATTGTTGATTCTTATGGATGTGGGGAAACCAGACACATGGAAAAGAAAATAAAGAAGTCAGGAACGTCACCCTTCTCATGTTTAGTAAAACAGCATAACAAGGTGAGCTTGGAGGAACAGAAACACAACCATGTTTCCCATAAAGCCAGCGTGCAGGAGTTTGTGAAGCTTCATTCCAAAGTGGGTACAGGTCTCAGATTGCAGGCAGCTCTACAGCACCTCCACCGACCAGTGAAGAAACCCTCTCATGCTCTGTCCAGCAGCAGCATGACCGCACTGTCTGCAGCTCACTCCCACGTCGTGAACATGAACAGACTTTCCTCCATGTCCAAAGCCACTCCGTGCTCCCCACTCTCGGCCCAGCGGGCCCACCCGGGCGAGAAGCAAAGTGCAGCACCCAGACGAGCCAGCGAGCCATGGGTCGGCATCAAAACGCTGCATCTGTCGGCCAACGCCCAGGACGCCACCCCCGTCCCCGACCCGGACGCTCCTCCTCACGCTGGGCCCAGGCACCTCCTGCGCTGCGGCCAGTGCGGAAAGTGCTTCCCACACCCCAGCAACCTGAAGGCCCACCTGCAGACTCACACGGGCGAGCGGCCCTTCTGCTGCTCGCTCTGCGGCCGCAGCTTCACCAAGCTGAGCAACCTCAAGGCCCATCGGCGCGTTCACACGGGCGAGCGGCCGTACTGCTGCCTGGCGTGTGGGAAGCGCTTCACCCAGAAGTGTAACCTGAAGCGCCACCAGAGGATCCACCTGGATGTTTGATGATGGCCAGTAGGGGGTTACAAAAGCGAGTTGGGCTCTTTCTTTATTTTGTGTTCACATGCTACAGTGTTCAGACAGTTTGGGTGTTGCATTACAAAAACGTTTCTCGTGTATTTGTCTCATGAATTAATTGTTTGTACATTACACAAAGACTTATCTACAGTAGTGACAGTGTTTCAGTGTTATTTAAAAACAGCTGTGTGACAGTTGAGTCAGTTTCACGTTTAGTCAATAAAGCACTATTTATTCTGTGGATATTTTGATTCTTAATTTATTCAATAATTCTGTCATACCAAAAACCACTGTAGCTGCACCTTTATGAGTTATTTTGCCAGATTTTGGTTTGTGAGCAAACACTGCATTTCTATTTGGATTGCTGCACTTGGTTGGAAATGGAGGGTTCTCTAAGGAGAGCTCATTTGTAGCTTTTGACCAGAATACTGATTCTCCAATACTTAGATCTTTCAGATAAATATGTTTTATTACTGCAGCCACTGATCACTCAGGTCATCTTTCAACAACTAGTGTAACGTGACTGCACCAGTAAGGATGGGACTGAATATTGTTTCATATCTGTTTGGATTCCTTTCAGACTTTTATTTTACTTTTTTGCTGCAAGAAAAGGCACTGATGTTACATTTGTTAAGAGCAATTTTTAATACTAAATATATTTAATTGTGATTTGTCCAGGACAGGTTCCATGAAGCTGCAAGTCACACTTTGTTTTTTGTTTTTTTTAAGTTGACATGAGTTTTGTTTTCACATTAGGCGAAAGTCTCTGTTCTTTAAAGCTCAATATAAACCGTCAATCCTTTAATCTTCAGGGTAATCTTGCAGTTTGCCATGTGGCCACTTGGTGCCAGCCTATCACCTAACTGCAGCCATCCGCTGAGTCTTTCAGATCCCCAGCAGTTCTCATGTCAGCCCGCTAATGTATTAATGGAATACAAGTGCGCTCTTACAGAAAACCACTCCATTAACAATGCATGGGCTCAGGTGTCGGGTTGTAGTCGATCTGTTCGCGCAGGCCTGCGTGTCTTTCATATCTGACGCTCAGGATTAAGTTTGCTGTGTCTGATCTGTAGTTAGAGTCGGGACTGTGCAGGTGGTACAACAGATAACATTTAATCTTACTTTCAAGGTGAGGAAAATCTAGCAGGAGCTAAACTCCAACCTTCTCTCTCTCCCTCTGCCTTTATCTCTATGTGTGTGAGAGCGGATTAAAGCTGTGGTTCTGTTGTAGATGATATCTTTGCTTTTTGTATTTTAGACCTAATAGGAAAACTCAGAAATACTTACTTAAATCTGCAGTGACTATAACACTATGAGAGGGGACCCGTGAAACCGGAACCTGCTGGTTTTCAGATTAATGTGTGTTGGTGCTTAGCACAGTATATATAAACATATTCCTTCATGTTGACTGCCATGATTAGACCAGCGTGACCTGATGTTTCTTCTTGAGTAATTTAGAAAAACAACTGCCCCACAACATCCACACTTCCTATTTATTGTCTTTATTCATTCTGTCAGATTTTCTAGTTTTTGACGAAGGCTTGTGTTTTCTTGTGTGAAGAGGATGGGTCTGTTTACGGTGCAGTTAATTTAATTCACTGCTGTCAACAAAAGCAAGAAAGATGTAGGAGAACGAAGTGCGCTGTGTGTCTGAGTTGTTGGTCAACCAGCTCCTGAGGGACAAATCCCCACATTCACACAGATTCACGTTCACATTTGGCACTTTTGGACGCAGGTCAGGTTTCAGTCCATTTTGTGGACAATCTAGATGTTAAGGATACAAGACGGTGATGTCGTAGAACAGTTCAGTAATGAGCTCAAGCTTTCTATAAAGTCTTATAGAAACACATTAAATCTTCCCCACACCTCCGGTGTATTCCTTCCCAATCAGTGGTTGTATTGGCTTTGCCTTCAGATCTCCCACCTGTTTAATATGTTTTAAACTGTAACTGTGCCGCTCGGCACAGTGTAGTGTTTTTATCTTTCTTCGTGTCTGCCTTTCATTAGGGAGGCTGTTAACGTCTTTGTGAGCTGGAGGAGACAAAAGGAAATGAGAAAACAGGCCTACAAAAAAAGAACGCTCGCCCGTATCAGAGGATGAGACTGCTTTGAATAAGAAGGCGAAGAATTTTACCGTTTCCTCAGTTTTCAAATTCCTGAAATCACATGCAGTTGGCACCGTCTTCACCTCTGGTTCATTCACTGGGTAATCAGTAGTATTAGCAGTGCCTGACAGAACTTGGAAAATAATGTCTGTCCTTCTTGAATTGATAGCTAAATGTCTTCTTTTCTCTTCTGTGTCAAATCATTCCAATATTAAATTCAGTGCTTAACAGACCACAGAGTGCTGCGTGGAAGATTTATGCCGAGTGTTGCGAGGCTGTGTGTCTTATTCATTGCACTTTCATATTTCATAAAAGCAGCTCAAGCTGAATAAATCGAACTTTGATGTGTTCTTCATCCTAACTTTACTCCCATTCGTTTTAAGTCCACCAGATCCCTTAAGACGCGGTTTAAGTCCTTGAGCTTCACCTTCCTTTTTATTGTGTGTCAAAGAATAAGTGCAGATGCAGTAAGAAGTTTCCTTTGTTTCTTATAAGGTACAGACACCTCACCATGATGATGGTACAAGCCACACTTACAAGTCATCCCTTAACTTTCTCAATCATTCTGGACTAAATTCAGTCGCCTTTGTTTTTCTTTCACAGCACACTTTGAAATGAATATTTACATGGATGAATCTAAATCTGATCATCTGCATATTTTGTTTATTTGTTATTTTTATTAAACTCAAATGCTAATTCGGTATTTTTGAATCTATTGCCATGATTGGGTCGGAAAACTGTTGTGAAATATATGAAACACTAAATGAATTCAGCTGTAACGTTAGTGCAAATGTAAACATGCTAATGCACTGAACTGTGATGAATGTTGAGTGGTTCTCTGTGTTGACTGTTATATTTGTATTATAGCACACTACAATAGTTTTTCCTGTTTACATTCATTCTGGATTGTGGTACATGTAATGACATCACGCTAATAGTCTGAGTTTCAAAGTGACATTTCCTCCGCTCTGGGTATTTATCACACAGAGTAGCTGGTATGGCTTCTTGTATGGGTTTGAGAGGTAACGTGAGCTGGCCTGGAAACATTCAGTGCATTTTAAAAGAAAAATACTTTACATTGCGAATACAGCTCCTCGAGACAAATAGGCACTACTCTTAGAGACTACTTAGAGAACAGGATTGAGCGTGGCCACTTGGCGCTGAGAGGATACATTTATTTCTCCCTCTGTGCAGAGAAAGAGAGAGAAAGAGGCTCAAGCATAGCAGCAGGGCTCACACTGGCATTGTCAATGGACAGCCACGGGCATCTTTCATCTGTGTGTGTGTGTGTGTGTGTGTGTGTGTGTGTGTGTGTGTGTGTGTGTGTGTGTGTGTGTGCGTGTGTGCGTGTGCGTGTGCGCGTGTGTGTGTGTGTGTGTGTGTGTGTGTGTGTGTGTGTGTGTGTAATATTAGCTGTGCTGGGCTCTGTCCCCTGCCAGTCTCACAGTTTGACACTTGTTTGTCCTTCAAGTCTGGCAGAAGCCCCTGAAATCACATAACCTGTCTTGCTGTGTGTGTAAGTGCACCTACAGCAAACTGACACAGCTACAGGGAAAGCTGCTGTCCATACGAGGATAGAGTCAAGAACCCAACTATTCCTCACATACTCTATGAGTGAGATGATACAGCGATTGCAGGTTCCTCTCATGTCTGCTTTATTACACAGTTCTTGAGGTTTTTGATATAGACCAGAGCAGCACAGGGTCAGATCCTTGTTAACAAGGCCTTTGTGATGAGACTGAGCGTGTGCAGCGTCTGTAATGATGTGTTTTCATTCTGTCCTTGAATATAGACAGTCTAATGAAGTATTAGGGTTAAATGTTTATACAATTACAGAACGGTTATGCTTTAATCGGATACATGGGCAGTTTGATGTTTTAACCTGTGTTTCTGCTAACAGAACTCACAGCCTCATACTCGAATACTCGAGAGTAAAGTAGAGTAGAGTTCCCCTGAAACTACTGAAACTACATACACACACTCTGGCAGCTGGCTTTGTTCCCTGAAATATAAATAACGCTGACGTGCAGCAAATAATGTGAACAAGGAAATTACTAAAGAAACATACATTTTTTAAAAAGATTCAGGACACACAGACAAACACATCGTTAATCTTGGTGTTTGTTAATCCCATGAGATTTATTGACATTTTTGGAGTTCCCCTTAAACTGTGCTATACTGTATTTGTCTGGATGAGTGCCTGTTTAACACAGACAGTCAAGGACTCTGATTAACTTGCTGTGCAGCAAACTGTGGACACACACACACACACACACACACGGTTAGTGAAAACTGTGCAACGCACGAGTGCCATGTACTTAGTTTCAAGGAAAAACTAGATGAAGCCCATAGAATGCTGTTAGTCGCTGATGTGCAGAGAAGCACATTTCAAATTCAAAACGATGTTGGTTCGTGTCATCAAGTTGTGCGTGACTGTGAAAAACTGAATAACAATTTACTGTTACTGTTCTGTATGTAGCTTGTTCTGCTGCCCCATAGGAGAATTAGCTTGTCTGTTAGTCTCAGTTCAATTAGCTTGTAAATAATAATCCAATTACTAGTTAAATTTAACACCTGATATGCAGCAGTTTGACTTTGTTGCCCCTAAAGTTGGAATAAAAATGTCTGTGGCATGATTTATTTTTGATAAGTGAAATGCATAGTGAATATGTTTTCCAAAGCATATCTGTCATCTGGTCAGGGGTGAATGCTGGACAAGGAGTGGAATTTTTCCAAGCTTATGGGTAGCAATGCATTTGACCAGTGATGTGGAAGTAGCATCGATTACAAAAAACAATATTACGAAACAGAGCAACTAATAAACGCATGTTCATTTTCATTATTGTGATCAAGAACTCATAAACTTACACAATCACTTTTTATGTCCTTGTGTTATATCTAGCATCTTTATAAATTAAGTTTAAAATGCAATCAAAGTCTGCCATAAACTCCAACTTTTAACAGTTCTTCCTGTTCAGTGCACTTTGACACCGCCAGAAGTTGTGCATCGATCCTACGGCTACAACAGCATTATTTTGTGACTGGACCATTGTTCTTCTTTGCTGAGGCAATTTCTTCTCATTGTCGTGGCCACTTTATTTGCACATTTGAAAAGTCCAGATAGTTTTTCCTCCGCACTGAATAATTATGCAGTTTCACTAATCAATCCCAGCTATTCGGCCATTGATTGCTTTTGCTCTTTGGAAGTCTGCTTTTCAAAATCTCCAATCCAAATTGTGATTGTTTGTCAATGCTCGCTGGCACTCAACCTAATGTGTCTCTGCTTTTGTAGGTTTTACGCATTTGTGCAGCGCCGCTTTCTTGGTTCATACAAACCCTCTTTCCCATTTTCACTTCTTTGACCCTTCCGCTGCTTCTCCAAGTTTCTCCTCCACCCACACTCACAGAATCCCTCTGAAAATAACTGCAGTGAACAATTACTGCTCAGCTTATAGTGAGGGAGCGATGGAGCAGCAGGCTGAGAGATCATTTATTAATTTTTTACCACACAAGGCAATATTTTTCCTGTGGTGCAACATTAGCAACATCATGTGAGGACCACAAGATCGAAAAGCACCATTGTGATAACCTTGTTTAGCTGCATTTCTACGCATGCACCCAAAACACAGCAGTTCATGTCACCGCTGTCATCAGCCACTAGTGTTATTACTCTGTTCTAATCTCTCTCTTTCTGTCTTTTCGTTAAGAATCTAATGTAATGTAGTGTATTTACACCACACCACTCATGGTTTTCAAATGTATTTGCATATATTAGGTAGTGAATTCAAAGTGTTTTTTAATTCTATATTTAGTTCTACAGAATTCCCAACAAGAAAAGACTGGAAACAGTTTATATTTGTAATAAAAATCATTTTTCCACATGGCACGACCACACAGATTTTTAATTACCAGCTTTTACTGAGCTGCGTTCATTTATAGCGAAACTGCAAGGCATGAAAGTTTCATTAAACCTTTGTCAGATACAGAATGACAGAGTGGTCATGCTGCCAAGAGTTCATTATCTTACGTATTCCAAGAAAATATTCAGGTTTGGTAAAAACAAATTAAAACCAAACATAATGTACTTCTACTCTAACACAAATCAGTGATATGCCTGCTGCAGTATTAACTGAAAAAGGCCATTTAGTTGTTTTTGGATTATTTTATTAATAACAGCTGTCCACACATGTGTCTAAAACCTTATTCAGTCTGAACCAATGACTCCTTATTGCTGTGATGTTATGAATACTGAGTGGAAAAATACAAAATAGAAACATATAATTTCTCACAAGAGTGAGTTTTACTAACTCTACTAATACTAATAATGTTCCTGTAGTATTATTAGACAGCCATTTAAACTGTGTAGGGGTGTGTATTTCATTGTATCGTTTTTGGTTTGAGGACCAGATGAGAGGAGAAAGGAGCTGATCAAAATACTGATACAATCCTTTGACTTGTCTTCATTTATTATCAAACACTGAGAAGCAATAAAGCAGCAGTATATGAGCTGTTTTCAGACTGGGTTAAAACCCTGAGTTATGACTCTCCGGCTGCATAATGCACATTCTGACACATTTCCTTACTGGATGTTTGCAGCCTGGGGGGTGGGAGTAGGTACAAGAATTCACCATTCAAAAAGTGAAATAATCAGGAACACAGAAGGAATTAAAGTAGCGTTGGACTCATTGCTGCTCATTTCACATTTATTTCGGCAAACGTCTTCCTGTCCGACTCCGGCTCATGCACTGGCAGAGCCACAAATCAAAAACAAGCTGACATTAGAGGTTCAATCAGCCGAGGTATTGCGGCTGAATCTCCAAACTGCCATTTGAAAAGGTCGTCAGTGCTCCTCGAGTGCAGAACGAAAAATATACCGACTCGCACTCCTAAACAATCATTGCCTTTGAAGAGCACAGGGACGGAGGTCATTAAAAGTTTACGCGGCTGAAGCCAAATCTGATAAACGTGGCCTTTTTAACACTTTGGGCAAGAATCGAAAAGGGAACAAACGTAGGAAGACAGAAGATTAGAGTCTTGATCTTCAAAGACCATCATTCCCTCTCTAATTGTTAATGTGGATTCCCAGTGTGTGTGTCAGTACCTGTCAGCCTGCGCCGGCTTAAATATCTGTACATAAAAATACATCATACCTCAGCTTTTCACAACTAAACCCGCCTGCGACATTAGTCTCTATTTCTAGAAGCGCTCAACGCTTTGTTCTTGAAAACCTATTATTTCTTGAGTCTCAGCTTTCACGGGCTTGTTCTGAAATGCTGTGATTACCAGCATCACACTGATACTGATACGGCACATTTGGAGAATGGCTGCGTTCAGTAGGTGTCAGTGTTGCTCCATGGAAACCTTGCAGCCTACTGGATTGAGCTGCGTTTATATGTGTGTATGTGTGTGTGTGTGTGTGTGTATGTGTGTGTGTGTGTGTGTGTGCATGCATGTCAGTGTCATTTGCACCTTGTCAACATAAATCCACATGATACCACAACACACACAAACAAAGAACACACTCACTAATCTTGTCACCGGCCCTGATTTCTACAACTATCAAGCAGATGACACATTCTTCTTCTTTGAGTGCCTCCTCCTCTTTTCCTCTTTTCCAACTTATTGGCCTTTTTCTGCGCTGTGAAGTGCTTTACCCTGTGGCCACACACACACACACACACACACACACACACACACACACACACACACACACACACACACACACACACACACACACACACGCTAGCAGAGCGAGGGAGGAGAGGCAAGACAGACTGAGTGTGGGTGAGAGTGGAGAAGGATGATAGCTATGGTTTGTGTTTTCCCCTCTTTTCTCTCATGGTAAAGTGAGCCACCCAGAGCAAAAACACACACACACACACACACACACACACACACACACACACACACACACACACACACACACACACACACACACACACACACACACACACACACACACACACACACACACACACGCCACTGGCTTCTATTCTCTTTATTGCTGGGAAGACTAGCGAGCAAATGGAATGAATCGCTACGAGGGGAAACAAGCAGGAGGAAACGTCAAACACGCTTACCTGTGAGCTGTGTGTGGACAGAAGGTGGAGGTTTGACGGGAATTTGCCCTTGCAATGATTTTTAAGGGCCACAAGCAGGATAAAGTTTGTGTGTGTGTGTGTGTGTGTGTGTGTGTGTGTTATCAGTGTCTCGCAGGATGATTTAAAAAAGCTTTAACAGTGTAATGTCCACCTGCTTCTCTCTGCTTTTGCTTCTCTCCATCTCTATTTTTTCCTCCCACCACAACTTATTAGCCGGCCTGCAGAGGATGCCAAGGAGGAAAAAAATTCAAGGCTACATTTCCTCTCCCTGGCTAAGCCTTGCTGCCACTATCTGGACAAACTATTGACGGTCTCCGAGCCAGCAGACAGAGGTCTGTCTCTCGCTGTACTGAGAGAGTGCGATAGAGGGAGAGAGAGAGAGAGAGAGACAGGCGCTGGAGCTGGAGAAGGAGACAGATCGGATTAGATGAGTCGCAGTTATTCCATTACCTCTCAGCTACGCAGGCATGAGTGTCTGTGCGTGCACACACACACACACACACACACACACACACACACACACACACACACACACACACACACACACACACACACACACACACACACACACACACACACACACACACACACACACACGGACACTTATTTAGCCGGAGACAGCAAATTTTCCTTGCTGAACGCAAATGAAACATCGCGGTGGAGGAGGTGGAGGAAAAATGTGAAATGGTGAGGAAATTGATTGAGCAGCGTCTCCTTTAATTGCATTTTGAACGCCGGTTCTGGAAGCTCTTTGGGTTCAGTGAGAATTAAAAGTATCCCGGGATGTCTTCTGATGATTCTGTCTTTTGAGTAGCTTAGCAGCGTAATATTTAATAACCCCTGAGTAAACACTGGGAGGAATTGCTCAATAAATAATTGAAGAGAAATTTATAAATAATTTTCCTCCCTAATCTACTCCAGTGCACTGCAGCCAGGTCCCTGAAGTGATGCTCATCCCTCTGGACAGGCAGCAGTTCAGCGCTCGTGCCTCATGATGGCGCTCTGGGTTTATCTGAGAAAACATCTCATGAGGAACTGAAATAAAAAAAGGAAAAAAATAGGTTATTCACGAAAGGAAAAAAAAAAATACTACATGCTTTTAAGAAACAGGCTCTAACCCTCTATTAAAATCCTGCTTTTGAGAAGACTACTTTTGTTATCGCTGCTGTCTCAGATTTCTGGGCGTTTTCAGGAAATGAGAGAGGTTTTGTGCTCCTCGAGCAGCTGCTGAGTTCCGCAACCTGCTCCTGGGTTCTGTACAAAATGTCAGGAAGTATTTTGAAGCAAGACCGTTTGACTTTGGACTTTGGATTGAGGTGTCTGTCATGTGTGCTAATCCTGAATGGGAAAAAAAAATCACAATTAAGTAGTAATTTTGTGGTCATTGTGCTTGTCCTTCCATCCCTTCACTCCTTTCTTCTCTTTTTTTATTTCCAATTTTCCCTCTTCCCTTCTGTTCCTCCCTGCTTCATCTGGTAGGAGCCTCGTACACGATTAACAACTGTTTGCTAATGAGAACGAGTGGGGGCTCATTATTCATTATATCATTAACATTTAATTGCTCTGTGCTAATCCTAATAACCATCTCACACAGTTTAATCAGCTGTCACTTTCGGGTGCGACCACATCCTCAGTGTTTGACACCAGGCTGCCGCGTGGTCAAGGTTAGGCTTCTGCTCACGCTGAAAGTTTGCAGATCAGAACTGTGGCGCTAACTTCTGGCTGGAAGTCGTTTCAATGTCACGCTGTTGATTGACTGCGGATTGTTTTTCCACCTCAGTTTCAGTTGTTTCTGGCGTCCCTTTCCTTCTACTACTACTCCTCCCACTATCTTTAGTTTTTACTCTCCTCTTTATCCATCTCTCATTGTGACTGTTTATCTCTCTCCTTCTTCTTGACCCTGATCTGTCTCACAGTGGTTCTATAAATTGTACAGGGTCCGAGCAGTGGGATGAAGGAGATGCTGACACCCTGAGTGGCAGGGGAGGAAGAGGGGCAGCGGGACAAATCCTCCCTCTCTCACCAACTTATCAGCGGAGGAAAGAGGAGATATTTGTACGCGGATGTGAAAGGGACAGAGAGAGGGAGGCTGGATCGGGCGGGGCGAGCGAGGAGAATAAGGGGAGCGAGCACCCACCCAACACAGTCATCAAGTCCCTTCCATCCATCATCTGTCTCAGCCCAAAGGCTCCACTGCTTCATCAGCATCAGCTCCTTGTTCTGCGTATGTGTGTGTGTGTCTGCGCGTGGGGATTTATGAATACGTGTTTTGTAAAGGCAAATTTAAGATTAAAGACTAAATACATCCGCCGTATTTCTGTTGGAGCCACGGTTCCGTACTCTAGCTCCGGCTTTAGAGCGGCTAATGCAGTTCGCGATGTGTGGCTGTGCCGAAGCCACAGGTTGAGTTTTCCTCATGAGCTCAGGTTAAAGTGGAAATCCTGCAGCGATGACTGGTGTCAAGCTCATGGTCCAGAACACACATGACCAAACATGCAGGCAAACCCTGGTTCCTATAACACATATACTCAACGCCAGCATCTCCGTGCTCCCAGCCTCGTAATCCTCGTAACAGGAAACGCAAGGTATTTGAAGCTGTGTGAAATTCTCCTTTTCCACAACGTAAACACAACCCATAAACGATTCAAGCTCTAAAGTTGAGGTTTTGGATGACAAAAGAAGAGTTGTGCAGATATATAGATGTGGGTGGACGTAGAGAATCCAATACTCAGCATAGGCTGTGCAAATATATGCCTAGTTATCACCTAATTACCTGGAATGCAATGCGCCGTGGCACTTTTTGCTACTACTCTAAGGGAGACAAGAGCTGTGCAGCTTGTTTTACTGGTGTTCTGTGGTTTATTTGAATTAAAGTAAGTTGTTCGAAGCAATTTCATATCTTTTTAAACATTTTAAACATGCTAGACGGAAATTAATGTAAAAATCTTGCAATTGGGAACATGGGAGCCACTCAGGCACAATAAATGTTTTAAAATCATTCTGACATTTCGTACAAGCCGACCTCCGTGTAACTTAACCTTCGTGTCTCATTTTTTATTTCTTCCTCCAGCGCTGCTCATTCGCTCGCCGGTTGCCTTTGGCATCAAACTGCTAATTGTGCTTTAAGAGCAAGATCTAATTGTGCAGAAAAAAAAAATGGACTGGAGAAATTATCCAAGCTTTTAGTACTTGTTTATTATTCAGTCAAATGCCAAAACCAGTGGTTAATGCTTTCATTCACACCCCAGTGGTGGCAGTCATTTTGAGGAATGATTAAGCTGAGGCTTTAAACACACTGGCTTACTTGCATTGATTTATTTTTGGCTCGAAGTGACCTCAGATGATTTCACTTTAATAATGCCTCTCAGCTTTAACAGTGAGGAATCTTTATTACTTCAACAAGACTCGTGGTTGATATTTAGTGTGAATGCCCTTTCGCGAGTCTTTTTCATTTCATATGCTGCTTCTCCTCTACCTTTTACACAGTCAACAAAGCCACACAACCACACTCATCATAACTCTCTGGCTGCTGCATCTCTCCCTCCCCCACATGGGAGGAAAGGGCAAATGAATGATGCTGACTGTATCGACACCAAACTTCTCCGTCACCCTCCTCGCTACCCCTCTCCTCCCTCTTTACTAATGAGCAACGCTAGCTCTATTGACCTACTTGTGGACTTAAAGGAAATCCAATCACAAATGCCTCAGGTCGCTTTCTTCCCACTTTGGGAGATTAAAAGATTCAATTCTCCCTGCCTATCCACACTCATCATCATCATCATTTCTCCTTCCTCTCCTTTCGTCTGTCTGCTCCCCACCGCACCAGACTGCGGTTCCCTCCTTCCCCCTTCTTATCCCCTAACTAAGTTTTCATCCTCTTTTACGAACTTGCCTTTTGTCTTTCCCACTCAGATGTGAGGAGAGCGGAGTCGAGGAGAGCAGTCGTGCAGATAATTATCAGTGGGAGACAAGGGTGTTATCGGAACACAATGGAGCTGGCGGACGGAGCCTGATCTAGTTGGCTGCAGAAGGACAATGAATCACAGGCCGCAGCAGACCTGCAATGTGTCTAAATATGCAAAGAAACACAAGCTGCTGCACGTAACCTCCCAAATCATTCAGCACATGGCCCCAAACATCGCTAATAAAGTTGAGAATACATATTTCTTATCTCCATTAAGTTATTGGAAAGATTGAGTAACGCATCACACACACACACACACACACACACACACACACACACACACACACACACACACACACACACACACACACACACACACACACACACACACACACACACACACACACACACACACAGCAGGGTGCTCAGCAACTCCTGCTTTGCCTATTGCTGTGGTGTTTGTTCGGCTTCGTGCATACTGTGCAGTAATAGTACAGAGTGACCTGGGCTCCGGAGGGGGTCTGCTAACAAACACAAACAGGCTAGCTATGGAAAACACAGGCTCCAATGTGCTCCAAAGTCTGAGGTAAACACGTGTTTGCGCCACACAGTAAACTCAAAGACAAAACGTGAAACCTACACTGTACAGTACAAAATTATAGGCAGGGAAGGAAGCTCACTGTTGCTCAATCTGCCTCTGATTGTTGGACTCTCAGAGTGGTTGCTCTTTCAACTGGGCATAGTTCAACATAGGTTCCACTTCCACAGTTGGGCCAATCAGAATATGTGAACATGGCTATTTTAAAGAAACGTCCACTTGATAGACACATGAAACATATAATTGTATAATATGCATTGTCTTTAATATTTAAGCCACTGTTGCTGTGCATAGACTATAAGACAGTAGTTATATCCAATTGCAATTATACCACAAAGTGGTGAAAATGACCCAAGAAATGTGCTTCTCCATTTGTCAACTACACATAGAGGTTAAAGTCACTCCTGTAAATTAGTCCCACAGTTTTGCTAAAGGAAAAGATGCATCTTTTGAGAAATACATCCATTTCCTTTTTACTTTCTCGTTAAAGGGTTAGATGAAAATTCCAGCCAAATCTATCCACTTAGTATGTGAGGATCATTTTGATTTGTAGATTAAAGCTACACAGAAAGACGTCCCCTGAAAGCTGCCCTGGTTGTTGGAACAAACTACTATGACTTCACAGTGTGTAGTCTGCCAAATGTCTTGTTAAAACTTGCAGGCAAAACGCCTTCTCTATCTTTTCTCCTCTCTTACACTAAGATGCACACGGGCTATAAACAAGCTGAGATGAAAGGAGACGACGTTCTTTGTTTACTCCAGGTGAGGCGATTCCTGATTGAAGCTGTGGGAGCCTCATGCTCTTTGCTCCCGTTGAGGCCACGCAGCCACAGTCGTAAATCGCCACGGCAGAGAAGCTAAGAGTAACCTTTTCGTAACAGTCATAACTGATGAAAAACTCCAGAAGATCCCAGCTGAGAAACGTCATTATTCTCCTTTAATATCTGAGTTTAATGCCTCGCGTCAGTGTGTCAGGGGTGATTTATGTTAGCAGCATATGTTTCTTCTTAATAAACATATATAACCATGAAAAATAAGCTAAGACTATCAATGTGATGATTAATGGTATGTGTCTTTTCATTTCTCCCGAGGAGTAAATCACATTGTTCTTTTTCGTGTATGCATGGGTCAGAACATTGCCCAGAAATATGTAGAAAGGCTAAGATCAATTCCAGAGTATTTACCCTGAAACTGGAAGAAAAAAAAAGCAAAGAACGATCTTTTTCAGAACTTGTGGTGCTTGAAGGTTTCCTGGTACATACAAAAATAACGTAGAGAATCGATATTGAGGTGCACTTCACTGCTTTTAACAGGCAAAGCACTTTCAAATTGCTGCACTTTGTGCAAACCAGGGACAAAAAAAACTATAAAACAAAAACAAAAACAAGCATGATAATAAAACTGTTGGTGTTTGAATTAACACAAGGACATCAAACTCCATTCAAAGACTCCCAACACAGCACTATTCAACTTTGTCCTTTGGATGATCAAATTTATGTGAAAACATGCCACCAGTCTCGCCTCTGCTCTGAAATATAAAAAATAAAATAAAACAACCGAGAGACTCGTGCCCTGCGTCTTCTTCTTAATTGTCTTCATTTTTTTACTGGGACTGAAAGATTGCACAGCTTATGTGCAATGCTGCTCCACAACTGAAATGCCCATCTTTTCTCCCCTCGCTTGGCTCTGCCCTCATTTTGTGTGTGATTGGTCCTTGGACCTTTGCTCCCTCATCTACGGCAAATGCAGCAATGTTTTGCGTTGACAGTGTTTCTCTTGGTCAAGTGCTATAAATGTGACTATAATGGTTTTGACCATGGGTGCCTGCCTGGGAGGTGCTGTTTCCCTTCAGACTATGGTCTATGAATTTCCATAAATGTTATTGTTCCAACAGCTTGTGTTTTAACTGTAATTCTAGTTTGAAAATGGTGATATACATTATAGATGCTAGGGCTCATTTATGTTTATCTGCAGTCTCTTTGTGTCTAGTACAAAATAAAATTTTCAAGAAAAAAGGGGGGTCACAACATTACTAACAAAGCTACTGACATTTTTAAAGACATGCTACAAGCAACTCACTCTATACAGTATATTGATTTATAGTGTGAAAACCTCTAGTAACGAGAGCAAGATGAAGTACTGTACAGTAACCATTGTGTTCCTGGAGCCAATTCCAGGTAATGTGCACTTCATGACTTATTATGCTCCAGGACATTGCTATTTGAGGAAAGGTAGACTGCATTCATCATGTGCCCATTTAGCTTCATTTCCACAAACTTAAATGTCAGTACGAGACCACAGAATGATACTCTGGACTGTTCAAGCTAATGCTTTCTAATGGATTCTGGTTCTGAATTGTCTGGACTTTTTCAAGGGTTTTTATAGATCTGCAGATTTCTGACTTGTCTTTTCCTTAAAGCCCTTTAATATGAAAGTCATGTGTTTGATACTGCCATCCATTCACAAATTGGTGGATTTATACAGTAAATGTAAGGGCATTGTTGACAGAAGAATTAAGTCGAATTTTAACAGTACAAGGTAGCATGAAGTTGATGTTGGCAAGAAGCTTTTGCTGTAGTTGATTGGAGAGCAAACAAAAAAAAAAGCAAAAAAAAATGAAGCTTCAAATTCAGAGAGGAATCTAAATGAAATATAATAACATAGAAAATCTGCAATCTGTTTTTAGCCCACACATGCAAAAAAGAGAAAGAACTGCATATTACTATATCGTCTCTGGGGTTTTTACCTCATGAGAGTAGTCAACAGATGGCAGTTAGTGAGCTATGTAAAGTAATAAAAACTAATGCAAAACGCACATACAGCAGTAAATTACTCCCCATGTGTTTACAAAACCCACCTCTGTTGGACTGCAATCATCAGCCATGTCCAGCGCTATAAAACAGGGACACGGACAGGGAAACACTACTGACGCAGCCTTGGATTGAATGAAAACGCACTCCTGAGATGATGAATGATGCCAAATTCAACAAAAAGGTAAACTATTGGATCTGGCAACCATTGTCCAAATGGGTATATGTGGGCGGGAGAAATCTAAAAGGCAAGCAAGAAGTAGGCAGGAAATGGGACAATTGATAAGAATTCTTCATAAAAAAATGTTTCACTAACATGTATTTGTTTACACGTATAACAGAGCCACAAGATCTGTAATGTTTTTATATTGGGTGTAATAAAGAGAGACACAACAGAATGTGTCTGCTTATACTTTATGTCTCCGTCCATTAGTCTAGTTGAACATTTCCCCAGTTGTGCACGGCAGCACATCAGTAGAGTCTTAAAGTTACTGGCTTCATACAAAAAGGTTGATAACTAGTAATGAGTTGATAGCGTGTAAAGTTCCACTTGGTCTTGTGCATGTAGGTCTGTGGACCGCTTGCCCTTATTTAATTGCTTCCCATGTGATGAATTCTCTGAACTCTGTATTAACTGAAATGAAAGTGCAATCCATTTCTGAAGCAATGATTTTTCTTTCCAGATTCAACACTGAGGGACACAAGAGCCTTGTTAGCGAGGCTGCCAATGTCCAATTTAAATCCTTGATCTGTAATTGGCCCGAAAGTATTGACTGCTATAAAATCTTGTGCAGATGGCACTCGAGGGGACGGGTTCTTCTGATTCTGATGAGCCGCTGACACTGACGCTTGTGCTGTCAGCGGGTCAAAACTGCAACTGATCAAGGATTAACATGACTTATTATTATTGAATGTAGCTCACAAACAAACATAGATTGGGGCACGAAATGCCAAATCAGATTTGGGACACAATAAACGGTGACGTGCTCTTGTGTCATACAAGTTTACATTATATTACGATGTTAATGTTAACGTGATTTAATGGCTAATACCTCGCTGTGTGCAGTTATAGGACTAATGTCTAAGATGTAAGTGAGAAAAATCTGATTCCAAACAATGAATAGAGACATCCTATTATCTCAGTACTGCTGTTCTACATGTAACTACAGATCCCCAATGCAGAGCTGAGTAGGAGAGTGTGAAACACAAGGGTCTATTAAGGAATCAAAAGACACTGAACACCAGATTAGGCGCTGAGCTGGTGTGAAAAAGCAGGAGATCCGAACAGAGAAGTCCGAAACAATCAAGAGCAGCAGACAAGTTGCCGAGGACGGAGGCCGAGGAGAACAAGCGCTTGATGCACGAGTGCTGACAGAAGCAGGATAACGTGTGTTCCGTGCTGGAGAGCTGACAACCATCTAGCAGCGGCTGCTGGGAAGTGAGGCCTACAGTGCATTCACAGAGGCCTGATTGAGTGGTGTTACAGCCGGGCATAAACGCTGGCTGGTTGCAAACAAAGTGAAAAGCAGGATCCGGGGATGAGCGGCCTGTGTGAGTGTGTGGCCAGGTGATTTGTGTGTGGGTGAGTATAAAACTGAGATAGTCTCTTATCCTGTTGAATGATCCTGTGATGAACACACAGCCTTTTCTTGTCTAGTCTAGTTTTGACTGATTCACACAGAAACAGCCAGAACGTGAGCACTGGCTCGTTTCTTCCTGGAATTAAAGCAAATCCGTGGGAGGAAGGTGTACATGTATCTAACCTACTTATTCACCTCATTTATCTTCAGTTGAGTTCACTTACAACTAGTTGTTAGTTGTCAAGTCCCCACGCGCCTTTAGGTCGAACTCAGATCATCAAGCTTGTTTTAAAGCTAACTGAATATATAAACTCATGCATTTCTCTAGAGAAACACAAACTACTGAGCTCCCAAACACAATCCACGCTCCAATCTCTAATGATCTCTAATGATACCACCCAGCGTTACAAATACCTACACTACAGTAGGAATCTGCTTAGACACCTGTCAGACCATGTGAATTGTGTTCTAAACACGTCCCACAGGGTAAGAAAAGAGTCATAGGAGCCACAATCTGTATGTGTGAAGGTGCTGATACCCTCTGTTCACACAACAACGCGAGTGCAACGAGCCTCCAGTTATTTTGAAAGCATAGAACAAGCACAGCTATTAGCGCGTGGGAATTGAACTACCGCACTTTATATGCACCAGCACAGAAGCAACTGGAAAGAAATCATTGTCCAATGAGTGCTGTGTGTTTAACAGATGAGATCTCAATAAATAGCGTCAACCCTCAGTCAGTCAGTCAGTCAGTCAGTCAGTCAGTCAGTCAGTCAGTCAGTCAGTCAGTCACTCACTCACTCACTCACTCACTGTATTGAGCAAGTTGGAAAATAGTTTAAATCATGAAGAATAATGGTTTCTAACTAGTTCCAGTGCTATTAGAGAGAGACAGAGAGGACGAGAGAGAGAGAAGAGATAAAGAAAAAAGCTACAGAACATGGGGATTCTCAGATGCAGGTGTATTTATAGCTGGAAAGAAGAGTCCCCCCCCCCCCCCCCACACACACACGGCCTATCCTAGTCCTGCTGTTAAATAATGCAACTGCTCTGAGATCTGAGGGACTGCTATTATATTAAGCTTGTGTGTGTTTGTGTGTGTGTGTGTGTGCGCGTGTGTGTGTGTGTCTGGAATCTAACACAAGTCACTGGAAAACGCAGATCCTTCATATCTGTGCTGTAAACGTCTTTGCTCTTTGTTAACAGCTGTGTGTGTGTGTATGTGTGTGTGTGTGTGTGTGTGTGTGTGTATGTGTGTGTGTGTGTGTGTGTGTGTGTATGTGTGTGTGTGTGTGTGTGTGTGTGTGTGTGTGTGTGTGTGTGTGTGTGTGTGTGTGTGCGTCCACAGACAGAAGTCATTACATCCAAGTTTACAACTCCATCATTCCTCTTTCTGCTTTGCATTTGTAAGCGTGTGTTTGCAATCGTGTGTAATTACCCGCGCCCCTTCATGTGCCTCTCCACGCCGTGTTTATATTAGAAAAGTGTTTTTGAAGTGTTCCGGCGCCAAACTTGTGAGGCCTCTTGTGCCCAATTAGACAGCTTGTTTGAGCTGCCGTCATCACATGGTTCCCTCTCTTGGCATTCTGCTTCGCCTTCATCACTCCATCCCACCGTTTCTTCATCTGTCCCCCCTGCAGTCTGAAAGTAAGGAAGGAAAATAATTGAATGTCAGTCGTGTAGTGTCACAGTAAACGAATGGACAGGCCTCTCTGAAGTTGCACCTCTAGTTACAGATATGTAAACTGTGCAACGTTGATATGAGATGGCTAATGGCACCAAAATGCAAACATACGGCGCCTGCCGTGCACACACTTTTACACCTGGCTGTCGGTGCCGTGACACTCGGTAAAATTACAGGAGGACGAGAGGGGTGAGTGACAGAAAGAGAGACAATGAGGCTCAGATTGTCTGCTCAGCTTCCTAACTAGTCAGTAGAACTGTACCCGGGACAGGGGGTGACAGTGATAGCAAGTTGGGTCCCTGCCAGGTCCACACACACACACACACACACACACACACACACACACACACACACACACACACACACACACACACACACACACACACACACACACACTGAGATATTCTCTGACCTTGGTAGGGGCAGCAAGCTTACAAGACCACACACGTACTTCACTGGTGCACATACATACCCAGGCACAGTGACGGGCCACCTACTCTCATTTAAATGGTCCTTCACGTTGTCATTGACCTGTTATGAATTCAGCGGGTTGGTTTGTTTGTCTGCGTATGTGTGCTATGGCGAGTGTTAAAAGGGAAAGGCACAGCATACAACTCCGCAGGCACCACTTTTCTTCTTCTTCTGGAGAGATAAACAACTGCAAGAATTTGGACCTGCGCGTTTATGTTCAAGCCGGCGGCGGCTAATTAACACAGTACGAAGATGAATGTCAAGCAAAGACATTTATGTAATTACAGGTGTTTTTTGGCTGGAGTTATTCTTTATATAGACCCCAAACCCACGCTGTTGATTTGGTGGCAGACTACATGAAGTGTGTTTATGTCACGCAGGGAAGGAGTGAGAGAGGGAGGCAAAGGCTGTTGTTGTGTGTTGGCTTTTCTGCCAAACAGATGTTCATCACCATATCAGAGTGTTCCTGTGAAGCCATTAGACTACATTACCAAGAACACACTAATTAGGCAGGTGAATGGGGACCCGAGGGCTGCACGCACACACATGCACTTTTAGCCACCGTTCCAAAAACCTACAATGCAATTTTAGATTTAGCCATTCAAAAAAAACACAAATAAAACACGCATCGCTATAATGTGAAATGATTTAACATGATACCATCTTATTATTAGCAAACAAACTTTGATTAGGAATGCACTGCAGAGAGGATACAAGCTCAACAAACAGTCTTAGCTTTTCAGTTGTGAATGTCTTTTGATAGTAAAAAAGCATCGGAGAAAACACTGTAAGAAACCAGATTGTGCACAGTTTCATATAATAAATTAAAACTAATTACTTTCAGGAGTTTGGGAGATTCAGAAAGCGCCATTCTGCCTATAATACAGAAGCTGTCATCGCTACAGTTGCTAGTTGCATAACAGTTTATTATTTAAACCATCAAGACGTGGCAGTCAATGATCTACTGATTAGATTTTGGAGCTTAAATGTTAAAAATAGATGTGTGATTTGGTTGTGGTTGTGGTTGGTGGAGCTCTTCTCTCTCGTTTTATTGTTCTTTTATCAGTTATTATTTATTAGAGATTAATATTAATATTATTTATTAGTGCTGCACCATCTGTAATTCAAAACCACTAATCTGGAAACTTCTGCAATCGTCTGTTAACGCACCACAGATTTACCCATAGTCATAGTCATGTTCAGTCCCAAAATGTCACGTTGTACGTGTATATTAAGTTTAAGTGAGAATAGTACATCTGACTGGCATCACCGCCCAGTGTCTACTACCCTGTGCTGGAAGCAAAAGAAAAGGTCTGTTTCTTTATAACTTATCTGGATAACTGTCTACACACACACAGACACACACACACACACACACATATACACACACACACACACACACACACACACACACACACACACACACACACACATACACACACACACACATACACACACACACACACACACACACACACACACACACACACACACACACACACACACACACACACACTGACAGTTTAGCAAACATTGCACTTACATCCGTTCTTTCCCAGAGGGCCTAGCCTGACCTTAACAATAACCCCAATTAAGAGAGAAACTGTCTTACATTTTGCTGAGTAAAAGTGCAGTGGAATCAAATTTAAGACATAGATCATGCCTCTGGTTTGACAAACCATCCCTGGTCAATTGGAGCCGAGTCTGGATTATGCCCCCAGATGTGGCCTATGACAAAAAAAAACACCTGTAAGATCCCACAAATGGCCAGTGGCCAGCAGTGAAACCAGTGAAGAGGTGGGGTTGTGAAGGTCACATGCGCCCTCTGTGATCTCACCGATCGGGGGGAGGCAGGTTTGGATCACGTCATGCCTCACCCTGTCTTACTTCCTCCCCTCCTGCGCCTCTGCCTTCTCACTTTTTTTGGCACTTTCTTCCACTGCGCGTCGCAAACACCGCACTGACCTCCTCCTTTCCTCTTTTTGCCTCTCTCCCTGTCTCGCGCAGCATCAGTCTGATTCACTGGCTGGGCCTGTGGTTAGCAGCAGTATGGTTTTTATGATCACCCTCTGAGTACACAGTGACCTTGGACATTATTCACACACAATGGATGGAGCTGTCCACACCAGGGAGCACTGCAACCGCTGTGGGCCGTTGCCAGTGTGTGTGTGTGTGTGTGTGTGTGTGTGTGTGTGTGAGATGCTGGAAGAGAGCAAGAGAGAGAAAGTCAGTGGAAAAGACTACTTTAAAAAGGAGAGCAGGGAAGAGCGACTGCATGTTAGGGAGCCACTTGCTCCATTTGTAGTGGGATGATAAATGAAAGAGCTCCTATTTGTGTCTGTTTCCTGTTGGGTTTGTGGTGGAAAAGGCTGCAACACAACCAATAAAACTAGAGAACACTTTGCTTTATTTCTTCATGCACTGTAGCTTAAAGACTTTTTTTATCATGTGTAGTGAATAAGGACCAATGTGGCGGTTAAACTGACAAAAGTAATAAGATATACAGCACTGTGCTGAAATGAGTGTCCACTGAGAACGCTCCACATGAAGCGCTTTGAAGAGGACGGGCAGTTGAAAACATTTTACTGCAGTCGGTGTCTCACCTTTAGTCAGTCAGACGTACAGTATTTGCCTGTAGCAGATGTGCAGCAAATTGATGTTGGCACTTCTCCTCTGCGAATGTTTGTTTAACAAGCTCAAGTGCAGGACAGACCTTGTATTTCTTTTCGTAAATGAGATAAGGTGGAGAGCACGCTGTTCTCTGGCTCTGTTAAACTGAACGGAAGAACACAGGCCTACGTCCGTCACCTGATCCAATCCACATTTCTCCTACAGTAGACGAAGGTGAAAAAAAAGAATTGCCTGCAGATTTAGAAAACAACACAATGGATTTTTGCCATTCTCGGAGAATGAAGTGTAGACATTTCGATTTGACTGAGCAGAAATGTTGGGAATGGGAGAATATCCATTAGTGGAAATGACAGCGCCACACTCTCACAGCAAAACAGTGTCTTCATGTGCCCAACCTACCGTGATATACTGTGTATGGCTCACTAGAGCTGAAAATGTTCATCTTAAGTCAATATTTATGAAAATGACATTACATCTGGAACCATTGTGTCAAATGTAATCACGCTATAAACCTTTTATATTGGTACGTTTCTTTTTGTTTATTTCCAGGGGTGGCAGTATGAGTCATTTGTCCACCTTAGTGCATCCACACATGCCACTTCCACCGCACACACCTACACACACACCATATACACCAATTATAACACCAATCAGTCAACTGTCAGAGGTGGAGAGGGCTTATGGCAGCTTTATGGAAGGTGAAGCAGCACTCGGTAGTCCATTTGGCTGCCCATATAAATGACTCATCTGTGTGTGTGTGTGTGTGTGTGTGTGGTGAATGCATGGACATGAGTGACTCTATGCAACCCACCAGTGGGCATTTGTGTGTGTGAAATGCTTTTCACACAGCCAGGCACAGCTCCGTGTTTGTCAGAGTGTGTGTGGAAATGACACATAAGCGCGCCTCTGCAACCGTGTGCCCATAACTGTCCGCTGTGTCGCAAAGCGGAGCAGACGATGCGAGCAGTGAGTCTGCGAGTCGCTGCACCATTTCAGACGTAAGATAGCGAGGAAGCGCTTGAGACACACACAGAGCTGCGCAGAGTGGAGGAAGAGAGGAAGGAGAGGGTTGGTAAAGGGAAAATAAACTATGATAAAAGACAAAGATGGGAAAAACCAACACACAGAGGAATAATCTTCCTCTGTTGTCCTTCACTCTTTAAAAGAGCAAACTTATTTCATGCAGTCATGTTTTTTCCCATTACAAGGCTGTGGATTTGCACGAGCTTTGCACGCCGCCTGTGGACACAGCATGTGCTGGTGGTTTAAGTCTGCGCTTAACTGGGTCACTCAAGGACAGTCCGCTGGTCACTGCAGCCCACTTTCATGCTGAAGGGTGAATCCCAATCTCAAGAGATTCTGCCAACGATTTTCTTCGCGGACCTGTGTGTGTGTTTTGCTGCATTCATGACATGCCTCAACCCTGACGGAACTCACCACAAGCAAGTGCTGATATTGATGCCTTGTGCTGACCAGACCTAACCCTGTAAACTGAAGTCTGCGAGCTAAGTGTGTGTCTGAACAGGAAAACATTTTCTCATGTTCACAATCCTATAAGTGAAATCATGGCAGTTGCTTACCTTGTGTTTAGTGGGTGTCTAGCCACTCCAACACAAAAGCCTTATTGACTGATTGAGGCGTTTGTGCGCAAAGTACAAAGTAGGTTTTTTTTCAAAGCATGGTTTGTCAAGAGAGTCAATTCTTGAGTCACATTTAAAAGAACATTAAATTCATCCAGCTTAAATGTGGAACGTAATGGTTTTGTGAGTCAGTAATTGGATGAGGTTGTGTTTATGGTCACGGTGGACACATGAAAATGTATTACAACAAATAATGAAAAACTATTTATATATCATCAATGGGATATGCCTGTAATCAGGAAACATGTAAACATGCGCAAATGCTAGGTTTTACTGTATTTTTGTCACACTAGCAATCAAAAATAACCTCCCTCTTTCTTTGACTTTTCTAGAGTTTAAAGTGTCCTATTGTCTCATAGGTTTGCTGCAGTCAAACAAATGTCACAGTTGTTCATGGAAAACCATTCATCGCCAGTGTTCCCAACTTCTCCTTGCCTTCTTCAAGGCTGCCCTGAGCAAATGGTGCAGCTGTGGATCAATACGTTGTGGTATTTTTAATCAACAAGAAGAAACTAGAAAAAGTAATTTCTCAGAAAAATTACAGGGGAGCGGTTCTGATGCCGGAAAGATGCCAAACTCTGATAAGCTGCTGACGTCAAAACTAAACAAAGTGTTGACTATGACAAAAAAATTGTAAAGTGTCAAACTTTAAATAGATGAACACGATGAAAAGATGACAAAGATTAAAAAGTTGATCAACATTAAAAGTTGACCAATATTAAAACGTTGACCAACGAGCATCCGTGCTGACAGTGAACATCAGTGTTTAAAGCCCCCCAACTGTCTTGTTCAATAGCAGATTCCACAGGTTCCTGTGACTACCGATCAACTATAAACTTAATCAAAAAAGAAGGTTTTAATCCGGATCTCAGTACCTCAGTATCTCAAGAACAGTAAGCTGCTTCCACAGGACAGGAGCTTGGTAGATAAAAGCGCTGCTTCATATTTTACCTAAAAAAAAAAAAAAAAAACACTCTAGAAACTGCATGTAGACCAGCACTGTGACCATTCTGTTACGAGTATAAGGAGCTATGATGAAACAGGACAGCATTAAATGCTTTGTAGGCGAGTAGGCGAATTCTGAATTATAGCCTAGCTTTTTACAGGGAACCAGTGGAAAGAAGCTTATGTAGGAGAAACGTCATCTCTCCTAAATCCAATCAGACAGAAGCAATTTTAATTATCTGTAGCCACAGGGCATCCTATGAGTAGTAGTCCAGCCTAGAGGTAACAAACACAAATTCATTTTTTGGCATCACTAAGAAAGGATGTGCTTAATTTTAACGCTTATTCAAATGGAAGTAGGGGTTTCCTACACCTCAACAGCCCAGCTTTTTATGATCAACAGTCTTACAAGTCTTCAAAAAAGGTACTTTTATTAGTCAACTTTGCAAATGTATTTTACAGTTGCTTTGCAGTTCTAGCTCAGTTGTCTTGTTCTAGAACTTAAATAAGCAAGATGAGCATCCAGTGAAGTATTTTTAGGTCTGGAGACGTGTAATGTGGTTAGCATTTTCCTGCCAAATAAACAAAATAAATAAATAAACAAATAAAGCACCTCATTAAAGTAATATGATAATTTAGTGGCTTCGGTCTTTCTGAAACCATTTACAGTGTTTGTTAACTATACAGGTTTAAAGTTTTGTTCAGACTAAAGCCATGAAAACTGTTCTGCTGAGTTCAACCATTCAAAGCCTTTGAATGGTAGCAATAGCAAATCAAAGATCTGTGTGATTTAGTGAAATGGTTTAACCTCAACTTTGTTAAGATGAATCACTTAATGAGGTTACTGAAAGTTGTGACAGTGAACATACCCAGATTTAATCACCTCTTGTACGCAGTGGAGGTCATCACTTAAGTCCTCATGAAGCAGTTCTGAAAAAAAAATACCCATCAGATACTGGCCTTAACTGATGCTTCATACAATAATTATTTTACTGTTTGTTGAGCAATACATAAACCTGGTTCGTCTTCAGCCTCTGTAATACACTTTTGAGTGGCCATGACAACAAATGTCACATTTATACAGTCAATGATCCTTAACACAAATGCAGGTACTGTATGGTCAAATCTGATACAAGTGAAGGCAGAACTCACTGCTGCAGTGTAGTCTACAAATGTTGCTGGACTGAGTTGTGCCATCTGTGCAGGCCACGGTTGCAGAGCTGGAAGATGCCATACAATGTTTGGGCATTTTCACAGTCATTTGTTGCCTGGAGAGCATGTCCAAGGCCTGGCAGCTGAAGGTTTGACAAGGAGGGGAGGCCCAGCAGCAGAGGGGACCGTCGCCTCCGGCAGGGAAGGGACCTTTGCACACAAGACACTGTGTTTGCAGAGGTCGGGGCTAACAGGCCCTTCAGCACAGAGGTCATTGCCACCGTCATGGGGTGTGTTCAGTCATGGGAGTCGCCGTCGGGATGGTTGCCACTGGCAGCGGCAGGACTGGCAAAGAGGGGAGGCCCAGAAGTGTCAGGACTACCAGCGAGCCACTAGATTGCACACCTGTGAAAAGGCCGACCCAGCACTGGTTCGTCAATCCTGGTGTGACCCCCTGGTTTGAAACTTCTGACTGTCACTGTGCTGGTGTTAAATCCTGACATGTCCTCTGATTGACAGACAACTGAAGACAACAGAAGAACAAAGAGTTGTACTGTGACAGGACCTCCATTAAACCAAAGGAGAAATCAGCTAAATGTGATTTTGTAGTTCTGGTGTTTCTATTAAATGTTCCTCCCCATGTAAAGTGTCAGTTCAAATGTCTCATTCAATACACAGCTGCTGTTAACATGTACAACATGACAGTAGAAGCAGCAAAAACGTACATGTATCCAAGTCTTTGGGGTGGTTATCCAGGACCTTCAGCAGCTGATCCCTAACTTGACATTGACAAAATGGCACCTTGAGCGACAGAGCAGCCCATCTTCATCTCCACTTCAAAGATCATTGAACTCTGAAAACAAGCAAGCTGGCCTTCCCACATCTGCAGAGCTACTATTGCGTTTGGTTAGGTTAAAGAATTGTGTCCAGCAGCTTGATTTAAATGGAGAGCCTGGTTCTAAACCTGTTGACCAGGTACACATGATGTGTCCAGGCAGGAAGAAGCTGGAAGCCACCATTTGAGCCAGGGGCACAGTGAGGAAGTTAGAAGAGGTCTCTCCTAGCTTCTAACTGCCTGAACCAGTGGGCACTTCAACCAGCAGGTTGAGGAGGTTGGAGACAGTTTAAAACAGAAGCCAATTAGTCAAAGATTTAAAGACCATCTACACTGACGCAATTGCTGATGCAAACACCTCCCTCCATATTCATCTGATCACCTAATTCCTTCCAGACTCCATTCACCATTTCACAGACCCAGCATTCAGCCAGTGCCACTATTTGAACCGTCCTCCACACTCACCTGCAGCTAATTGTTTAATCATCTTTACTCGTTCCTCAGCCACTGCCTATAATGAGCTATGAGAATAAATCAGCCCATTTATCTGTTCTTTTACTGTCCTCAGTGTGTCGTTGATTCAGTTTCATACTCTGGGTACGATAAACATGGTTCACTATTTCTTACATTGGATTTGTTGCTGTGTTGAGTCGTCACTTTGCACATTAGTCCAGATGATGATTAGACAAATTTGTAGAAAAGTATGTTTAGATTAATTCATTTCTAGAAAGCAATCATTAGGACTTTTACACTTTACAGCTTTAGATTTCAGATTCATTCAGATCAAAAAGCTTTAAATCATGGTCACTTGATTGGATGTTTTACATTCCAGCACTCATCCACGTTTTACATTCCAGCACTCATCCACAGAACAGCGCTTTGACCAAGCTGGGACATGTCAAAACCTTTCTTTATCTAATTGTGTTTTTTTATTCAGTTGTTAGGATGAAGTAGTGCTGTTTTGCTCACCAGAGCCCAGTTAAAGGAGCCCCGATGAATCAGTCATTACAGTGATGAGAACAGATCACTACCTCAGTCAGGTAAATCCTTTGTTCCTCTAAACTACAGCTGACTGGTTTTGAACCACATCGATTAAAAGTGAAACCTTCACATCATCAGCTGAATAAATTAGTCGTTTTTTTACTGATCTAAATCTGCATGGTTACATCACTATTATTTTATCTGTTTTTTTTTTATTTTAAATGGGACCAATTACAACTAGAAAAAGTTCTCAGAGAAATAACATGGGAAGGCTTATAAACTGCTGATGTCAAAACCAGAAAAAAAACGTTGACTGCAACAAAAACAAGACAAAAAGATGAAAAAATAAAACGATGATTAAAAAAAGATTAAAATATTGACCACCATTAAAAGTTGACCAAGTTGGTGTGAATTTTATGTTTGAGGACTGAAAATTGTGGCCACACTCGTTTTACAATGTGTCTTCTTCTGTGGTGTCCGAAACTCGTTCACCCAAAGGATCAGGCACCAAAACACAAGAGGAACATAGTTTAAGCAGTCCAGTACATCGAGTGTCATCACTTGACTTCCACGCCTCTAGTGGGCACTCTGGTTTTGTTTTAAGTGGTTTGTTGTCGTGTTTTATGTAATTTCCTGTTGTAATCAGTCTGATTAGTGTTACCTGTTTTAGTTAGTACTTACTGTAGGGTTCTTGTTTGTGGACAGTTCTTGTGAGTTCGTTTCTGATATCACATTAGTTCGATCTAGTTACCTCGTTCCTATCCTGAGTCAAGGTTTGTTTATGTGTTTTAGTATTTTCATAATTAAGACTAGTTTTTCCTGCTTAGTAGTGTTTTGAGTTGGTCATTATTTCTTGCATTTGTTTGCCTTTCTGTGTTTATATTCAACTACTTAATTAGACCTTAGTTAAATCTTGTGGGTGGTACATTTGGGTCCTCCTTCTGGTTTTGTTTGTGAGCCTTAGCAGCCGTTTTCTCCCACTCACTGAGTGCAGTGAAGCTCTCTGTTTGCCAATTCAAGAGCATTTGAGAGTGCTCAGAGCTCTACTTGTGTAGTGGCTGTTTGGTGAAGCCAAACAGCCACTACACAAAAGGATGGTCGGGCCCTGTCATGACCCGCTTGAGGGGAAAATACCAAACGAGGGCATGAAACTATGAAGTTGAAAGGCTGTAGCTTGGAGGGAGAAGCTAAGGGAGCTATGGCATGCAGAGAAAAGTGTGGCTAACGTAGCAAGCATGGTGACAGTAGCAAATGCTCACTGAAAATGTCCAACAAACCTCTCCTTCCCACATGCAGAAAGGCTGGGGAGTAGTGGTGGCCGAGGGGAAGGACCAGGTGAGTGGAATTGTCCTGATTGGACAATGAGTTCACTGAAGGTAAGAGACCCCACCCGCTCCAGGTGTGGTCCAGAGCTAAGGGCGTGGCATACTGTAATGAGGAAGCAAAAGAGACAGGAGCTGGGAAAAAGCCAGCATCAGGATCCTGACAAGCACAGACTGAACAACACATCAGGCACAGATTCAGCAGTGTATCTCCATCTGAATGAAAAGGGGCACTCATTTAAAACAATGAAGTTCATGTTCTATACCGAGTTGACAAGTGGTTTGAGTGAGAGGTGAAGAAAGCGTTACATGTACAAATTAATGTGCCCTCCCTCAATAAAGGAGGCCTCAGGCGCAATCTGTCTCCCACATGTCATGCTGCCTTCTAATTTATTCCCAAAAAGATTAAAATTACGTCACAAGTCCAACAGAAAGGACACAACCAACAACCCTGTAATGGTGAAGGAGGAGTAGTTGAGATTTCACACCTACTCACTACCCCCAGTTGACCAACTTATTTATTCACAAAGGACCAATACAACCATTAATCAAGAGGAGTATGTATTATTTACATACTTTTCTAGAAAAAGCAAAACTTTCCATCACAATATGTACATTTAGCCCAGTACTGGCGACAAGACTTAAAAAATTTAACAATTTATTAATCATTTTGTTTATTTGTCTTTTTACAATTTATATTATGTGTATGTTTTAGTTTTAGTTATTTCATGTAGCGCAAGAAGATGATTTATTCTATTCTATTGTGGGACAATGCATGCTTATTGTTGCTATCGTATAGGATGGAACTCTTATTAAAACATAACTCGAAGGTTACCTTTATATGAACTATTTATTTATATTGCAGTATCTTCAGAGTTACTGTATGAGAAATGCAGCAGTTGTTCTGATATAAGCTAATAAAAACATGGGCTGAAATCATTTTGGTGAAAGCTATGCACTTACGCTGACCCCTAGAATATCATTGGAATTGGTATGCTTGCATGGCACTTTACTGGAGGACAGACTTTATATTGTTTATATCAGAGTTACTTTAGAAAGCAAAATTGCATGAATGACAAAAATGGCTTCATCTACAGTGGTGAAACACATTTAGGCTTGTTTGAAAATATGAGTCCTGTCGGATGCTCTGATATAGTCCGATTACATTTTAAGTGACATATTGAATTTGTCCTTCTTGTCAGTGCAAATAAAATTGTACATTTCAGTGTTTCACAATGGGAATGCATGCAAAGACAGAAGAAGCGCCATTTGAAGCCAACGTTCCCCACTGATGTGCATTTGCATACAGTGGATGAGTTGGAATGTGGGGCGGGTTGCAGCCTGAATACAAGATCAAACTGGAAAATTTAGTACCATCTCAGACACTGTGCCTCATTTTTAATATAAGAGTTTAGAAAATGTACTTTATACAGTCACATTGAGTCCCCTGATTACTTGTATGTTTTGGATATCGCTCATAATGTTCTTACAGTAGTCACTACCATTAGCCTACTGCTCCACACCATCCCTTTGGCTTAGAGACGGTTTTCTTCGAAAGGCCAGGACAAACAGACCACGCAAACAGAGCTCAGACATGAGGTTTCTGTTGTTTTAATGGTTGGAAGAAGTCTCCAAGACAACCAGGAAGAGAACTGAAATTACAAAGCTTTCGCTGGTTGCTTTTGCAAAACATTGAAGGAGCTGATAAGCTGAGGGATAAGAAAAAGAAGGGGAAAACGGACCCAGGTCTCCAGTGAAGGCTTTGCCGAGGTAGAAGTACAGGTATTTTCTTTGTTTTGTCTGCCTGTTTAATGGTTCCCTGGGTGGGCTCAGGCCTGCTGGAGTCAGAAGCAAACGGAATGGAAACCAAAGAAGGTCCCAGTTATCCACACAAGGGTCGGGGTAATATGAGTAGTTGGACCTCCTGTGCTTGTGGCATTTTCTAATCAAGAAAAGAAAAAGATTTTGCTGAAAGGTTCATAAATAATGGATTGTGGACATTTTTCTACTTGACACACCCCTGTGTTTTGTGGCTCATAAATAATGTAATACCAGAAGACAGGTCCTGGCCCAAAAGTCAACTCTGGTCTTGTCGTGACCTCCACAGCCCTGCTGTGATACAACGACCAATGCGCTCAGTCCGCAGCTTGATGTCAGTCTCTTGGGCCAGTTCTGTAGAAATATCCTTTTAATTTCAATAGAAATATGTAGTTAACAGCTGAACGAGAGCGGTGGGTACGGCCCTGAGTTAACCTCATCACTAAACCCCAGTGATCCTGTGCCATTAAACAATGTCTGATACCAGACACACAGTTGTTTCCTACTTTGTCCTAAGTTTTCCCTTTCCCTCATTGTGGTAATTCATTATCTTACTCCAGGTTTCCAGGGAATGCTAATCTGGCTTTGTTCTTTCATTTCCAATGCTTTAGAATTAGATATTTACACGTAGACAATTAATAACTAAGGGAACTAAGGGAGGCACTTCACTTCACTTCTTCACTTGATACACTTCCGACCTTGATTATTAACAGTGAACGTGCTGTAGCTGTGAAAACTACAGCAGGGTTCTGTGTGAAGTGGCGTATTTGCAGTTGCAATGAATATTAGTAGGCAAAATAATAAGTCGAAATGGAGTGAAATAAAAAGAAAAAGTTAAATGAGAACAACTTATAATAGACAGTTCCTGAAGCATTTGACCACCTGTGTTTGAACAATGCCTGTGGAAGAAAGATCAAAGCTTGTTTTGTATTCTCTTTTAATTCTGTTTACGTTGCGTGTTTCACTCTTCGATTTCTGCTGCACGTCCATCTGTCTATGAATATGTTTATTAATATGCCCAAATTAGTATGCCATTCCACCACCACCTTAAAGGAAACCATCAGAACAGAGTGATATTTCTGGAATCAAGGTAATTATACAGGGTGACACAGAAAAGCGGGAACTTTGAGCTAGAACTAAATAGCCAAAAGTTTTTCTGTGGACATTTTGCTGTTTGATCACAGCTGTGTCATGTGGTTTGCGACAGGTGGGATCATAGTGTGCTGCCATGTTTCCAAAGTAACGGGAAAAAAAAGGCCTTTAAAAAGGCAATTATATCTTTAGCAGTTCATCTCTGGCAAGGTTTCTCTCTTGACTTTGCTGTGAATCAGTTCACTGCTGTGAGCAGAAAGTAAGAATCTTTCAGTTAAAGAAGACTTTTTTTTATCGTCAGAGGAAATCTACAGGTAATGTGACGTTGGTGTTTATTTTGTCCTCCTCATTTTGTCCAGCCACCAGCTGTTGCGCTCTTGTCCCCACTCTACAACAGCAATACGACAAAGCACCGTATGTGGTTGCAATGCAGGGGGAGTAAGGTTTGAATTGACAATATTTCATATCATGCTGGTATTGTACAATATCAATTATTTCAATCTATCTACTAGGTTTAGCATATTTAGTCAAACATCAGTTATTGGTCACACATCATCACAGTTGTATAATTATCTCTGTCTCTATGGAACATGATGTTAGTTTTATGCTTGTATCTCCTTTCATTCAAGATTCAAACAAAAAGTGTCATGTCAAATGCGAGGTGATGGACCTAAGATACTGAACACTAAGAGAAAACTGAAATACACTTTAAGTATCTGGGTCTACATTAGTGGTGGTGTGAGAATGTTACTCACTGTTTTTAGCTCTGGTCAATGTAATGTTTAGGACATACAGTAATTAGTGGATGTTATTCAGCAGAAAAAATGACCCGGCTGGCCTTTTGCTTCACATTTCCTCCATGGCATCTGCTCTATCGCTTCCTCATCTGCTTATTTCATTTCTCCTTGTTCGCCATAAACAAGTTTAGCCGTTTTTTTTCTTACTCGTGTGCACTTTTATTATATTCATTTATTCACTCTGATCCATCATCCCTGGCATGCTCTGAGGAGCTCAGCTGGGAAGGACCAGCAGCCATTTTCTCCAGCGAGCCATCTCCATACCAACGGTGAGGTAATTTAGCCTGTCTTCCTAGATGATGCAGCCACCGCTCCACCTGGACCACATTTGTTGTGTGTGTGTGTGTGTGTGTGTGTGTGTACGGTGCTTTCTGAATTATTAAATCCTGCAAGAGCTGATTGTAATTTGACGAATATTAACATCTGCTCATAAACAAAGGCCAGGTCACGCTTACTACACACTCTATTATCTCTGATGAAGTTTGTGTGTGTGTGTGTGGCCTAATATTTATATTATGAATCATGACCAAAACACAGTGGCCTGTTTGTGCGCGGAGATGTGATTATACAGTGAGATATGAATGTGGTGCATCCATCCCTTACATGAACAGGTGAGCTGCTGTGTGGAGTGCCTGCAGAGATGAGCCTCCAACACTGAGCTTTGGTTCGTTTCCCTTTGTTTTCTGTCGTTTCTTTCTGGGAAGTAATTTCATTTCTCTCGTCCTCTATACACAGAATCAGAAATCACCCCAAACATAATTTTGTACTGGATGTTCACTAAAAGTGAGGAAAGAAAGCATATCAATTACTTTAAGCCTGGCCTCCTGGTTTTATTCCAGGAACCCATGCAAGACAATATATTTCATAGAACAGTCTTTCTGATATACACTACATAACAAGGTATTCATCACGCAGGAGGAGATGGGAGGTGACAAAACTGTGGTGAGGCCTGTGTTGCCAGATACTCACATGATCACTAGGCAAAACACATATTCTTACTGTATTTTTTACACATTTGATAAGTTGTAGTCAGCTGTTTTGTGATTTTCTGCATCATTTGAATTTAAATCCTAAAAAGTATCTTGATGACATGATCTGTTTCTATCTTTCTGTCTCTAATGTGTATTTGGGCCACAGGAGGCAACACAACTAGAGAGCTCATTAAAGAGCTATGGTTTATCCTGTGGAGAGCATGATAATTCAAGCGTACTACAAAAGAATCCATTCAGCAGTGGACGTATATGCCACTCATCACCAAAGTCAGTAGGAATCACAAATATCAATTAATTATTTGTGTTTCATTCTCTTGGTGTTTTCATCCAGTAGTTAAGATATAGTGATTTAAAGTGGTACTGTAGATTTGTGACTGATATTATTTTGTACAGAGGGTAGAATATTTGATTATATTTCAGATAGTACTGTAAAAGTCAACTTTGCCAGTTTCTACCGTATGTGAGAGAATTGAAATCATCTTACTCTTGTAGACCTCCGATATAAAATAATGCAACAACACAGAGCACAGACCCGACCACAACCCCCCCCCCCCCCCCCCCCCCCCCCCACACACACACACAATAAAACAAGACAACATGAAGTGGACTACTAAATACTACTAAATATACGCGTATCTTTCTGTTCATCTTTGTGCGTGGGTTTACAGTTTCAAACGAACACAGTGTTTTCTTGCACGTACTGTACACAACCTGTGAAACCATTACTTTTAGGAAATGCTCTCTCTTGTGGCCTTAAAACGGAGCCCGTTAATGATGGCTGGGTTGGTGGGCCTGCAGGCAGCCCATGGAGCCACTTCAAGCAGCCAGTCGGTCTACAGGGCATGTGCAAAGTGTGTGTGTGTGTATTCACCAGTGTGTGTCTGGCCCGATGTGCAGGTGTTCTTCCACGTGTATGAAACACCTATTTTTGATCCAGTCATCTTTTTCCAAAAACACCCACGAGCCTCCCCAAACGGTGGTGAGTTAAACACACAGAGAGCAGCAACAGAGTCTGAGTGTACAGACCCGCTGAAGGAAATGACTCTCTATCAAAACCTCAATCCCTTCATCTTTGTGTGTGTATGTAGGGGTCCACAGATGCACATGTGTGTTTATGATGTCTACTGTACAACAGTACCTAACAACCATCCACCAACCCTCCCCACTGTTTACACTGTTTTGTTGGAAACACCAGCCCATGAGGGACTGAACTAAGTTTGAACCCCAACAGGGCTGCAGTTAGGAAACACTTCTTCCTCCCACTTTGTTCATCTCTTGGTTTTAAACCCTGTTTGCTGTATCCAGCTTAAATTGTACCCGCAGATGTTCACCCCTGTGATTTCTTAGTTGTCCAACAGAAGGGAAACAAAAGTGAGAAAGTGCAAGAAACTTTATGTTCTTTTTCAAAAATAAAGTGTCAGATAACCTTCATATAAACACCCTCCTCTAAACCCTTGGAAACACAGCCACATCGGTGCTGACTGAGTTTTTTTTCTTTTCTTATTGTTTCCTCCCATCTAATCTCCAGTTTGCCAATATAATCCCAAACCCTTTTGTACTGTATCAAAATTGACATCAACTAATATTGACCCATAAAATAAATCAGACCAGACTGACTTTCAGCTGTCAATGTGAACAAGGCAAAAGGGTTGGATGGAGAGGAAGAAGGATGGAGAAAGGTTAAAAGAGACATGTTTGTCCTGTTTGTTCAGCAGAGTTATTGTCCTTAAGTGGTAAAGCTTGAACTGGACCTACTGTAAAAATGCAATGCCTGTCAGCATTGAAGCAACACAAACAAAGAAGAGAGTATGAAGTACCTGATGGTTAGACACGTCCCTGTCTGGAAGAATGATGATAAGGTGTTAGGGACACAACGCTGCAGCTGATGCTAAGGTGAAGGGCAGCTCATACCAAAAAGGTGGAAGGAGCTAGAGTTGTCAGAGTCTCTGCTCTCGGTATGATTTACATCCCTCCAATTAGTGTAGTGACAGCGTACGCCAGAGAGATTAGAAACACACTGCCAGACACAAAGCACTTCTGGTGCAACATAAAGGCCAGACAGTGGCAATTTCAAACAGACACATACCTGCCATTTAAAAATGCAGATTTGTGCTTGGGGAAGCATGATGATGCGGGAGCTGAAGCAGGTCTAGAAATGTTTTAATAAGACTTTGACGTGGTGGAATTCGTCATTCTTCTTTTAGTTGAGTACAATAGCTCTTGCACATCTGGCAACAGTGTCTCTTTATGTGGATGCATTTTACTTTCGGTTTGCTTGAGGGACACAGTATTTGCCGCTACCATCTTAGCCAGTGCAACGCTGTCTTGAAGGTCTTTGAACTAGACAAGACTTGCCACCTGAGAGACAATTGAATTTGTTGAATGAACTGGAAAGCTGCAGATGGAGGCACTGGGGGTAAATTTACAGGGCTAACACAAATGCTTCTTCTGTACTCGCAGTTGTAGTACGCTCAGCCAGTTAGAGTACTCGGAAATCAATTACCAGCCCTTTTCAGGGAAGCATAAGAAAGGACCACTTCAGGCAACCCATAAGTGAGGACATAACAGCTTCAGCCTCCAACTTTAATACATGCTTAGCATTGCTCCATTCGTGTTTTCTTAGCAAGTACTCTGCTGCTGTTTCAAACCTGTCAGTGCGAATTGAGTTGGCAGAGGTCCTGTACCGGTTGGCCATCAACCCCTACAACATGCTTTTATTATATACTGTACTGTATATACCGTATGTTCCCACCACCCATTTGTATTTGTGAAACCACCAACCAAAACCCAACCTTCCTCCTTCTCCTTCTGCCTATTTTATTCCAGACCTTTCCTGGCCCTTTGCCCTTTGCTTACATTTTGACTGCTTTGTGTTCTTGCTACCTATTATTACCTATTATCTATTGAATTCTCATCCCAATAAAGGAGAAAATAGACTCTTGAAACCTTGAGCTGGATAGAAGCGAAACAGACACCACTACTTGTGGAGACTCGTAGTTTTTCACATTACGTCCTAAAATTCAGCTACTACATGCTTTTAATTATTTATCCACATGACCCATTGGCATTTATGATTGGTCGAGAGACATTTTGAGACTGGACTCCATGGCTAAACTCCATAACCAGGGCAGATGGATGCTCTGCAGTCTCCAGAAGCTGCAGATATCTACGGCTAGATAGGAATAAAAGGGAAACTACAACGTAGGCGTGAAAAGAAATACAATTAATTTAAGAACTCTTATTATACCAAGTAAAATTTCAGTACTTAGAATGTCTACTGCTACAAGTTAATACAGATACTACAAGTTGCAAATGCTTCTTTTCTATTGAGACTCTTGTCAATTCTTGATTTAAGAATTGACACCTTTCCTTCCTGGCAGATCACCTCCTGCTCTCAGATATTTTTAGGGTGCCTTGTACACAGCATATTTAAGACTCACAGATTTTCATTGATGTTTAGGTCAGTGAACTGCGAAGGCTGTTCCAACCAACCAACCTACTGTATGTAATAAATATTACACAGTGCATTTTGAGCTTTGCTTTGTATCAGTCTGTTGAAGAGGCCAGCTTTGTTTCACACATGCACCCGCAATTTGTTAAAATTCAAATAACGGCTTTCTGCGATCTTTGCAGTATCTTCTGTTACACTGGCTGCAATGTGACCCCAAAGAGCTAGTTTCTTTTGTTTTCACTGAAAAAACACCTCTTATTCAACTGCATAGTAAGCAAACAAATTACCTATGGGAACTAGAGGAGGTCAAAGAACTCTCCATTATGTTACATTTGCACCAGTCTAACCTTTGTACATGTCTGTTCTTGATAATGTCTCGCTTAAACACAAGCATCAACATTCCAAGTAAAAATTTATTTCCCATGGCAACCTCCAAAATTAATTTTTTCCTTTTTTGGTCAGAATGCCAAACCGCATTAATTATCCACACTAGATTTGCAATTTAAATATTATGTTAATTTATTTCAGGTCTTGTTTTTTAATCTCACGCTGACGCCATCGCCTCCTCGGCTCATCCTTGGCCTTTTCCTCTCCATTTCCACGCCTTTCTCTCACCTCTCCCTGCCGCGTTCCCCTCTGACTTACCTGTCCACTCCGCCATAATTCCTGTCACCACTGCCACAGTAACTGCATGGATCAGGGGGACAGCAGCTGTCACAGGTAATTGAAAAGAGAGTTACACCCCGGGTGAGCGCATATGTGTGCGTAATGCGCGTACGGTTATGTGAGTTTGTGAAGGCACCACCAAGCAAATCTTCTCTGATTTTAACGCCCCTTTTCCCATCAGCTCCGTTTCCTTCCTCTCTCTCCCCAGCGACCGTATCCTTCCTTATTCCACTCCTTCGTCCTCCATCAGTCACAGATACCGTATCTTCTCTCCAACTTCACCTTCCATCTACCTCGTTTTCTCGTTTTCATACTGCTCTCCCATCACTTTCCTCTCTTACATTCCCTCCATGTTTTCGCCTTGGCTTTGCTCTTTTGCTCCATTACAGTACATGACTTTTTCTCTCCTCCACTCCTAAATCGTTTTATTTCTTCATTGTTTATTCACATTATACTCCTCTCTTCGTTTGTCAGGACTCCTCTCTCTCTCTCTCTCTCTCTCTCTCTCTCTCTCATGCATCCGTACAGTTACTCCTTCTTCCCCTCCTCCCTCCCTAGCTGCTGTGATATGATAACCCCCCTGTCATGGACTCCCAGTCGCTGTGTCATCTGGAATGACAGATAGCACCTTTAGCCTTGGGCTGGGGGCCTTCTGACAGATGGACTAAGCTCACCAACTATAGCCAATCCCTGCTGTCAAAACACACCCATAAACACACAGACCTGCGCACACACTTCAAGGTGGTGTAGTATATAGTGTTGTAGTATATATCACCCTTGCTGTTACTCCTACTCCACACCCTCCCAACAGCTGCACCCACAGTGCCAATTTAGGTGATTTAATTGGTGGATTTAGTATCACGATCAAGGTGAAAGGCTGCCTGGGAAGCAATTTAAAGTCTTGTCAGATGCAATGGTGGAGGCAGAACAGGCCATAGCATCATAATGACAATTACTTTCGCATTTGTTTGGATCTAAGATGTAGGGAGGGAGGTGTTTTCCAGAAGGTGTAAAATGAAGAGACAATAGAGGAAACTAGGGTTAGGTGGAGTTAAATAAAAAATGAAAGCAGAAGACAAACAGTCAACAAGAAAGACAGCTGAGAAAAAAAACAAAAAAAACCCATCACATTTCTGTTTTTCTCTCCTTGCATCTTGTTTTGCCTTTTTTGTGGCAGCAATATAAAATCACGCACTGGCCCTGTCTGTCAGGTAAGAGACTAGATGAGGGACGGAGCTCAACGCAGACAGGATTACATGCTGAAAACGAGGGATTTGTTCACAAAAACAACTTGTCAATCGCTTTAAAGTCAAGATATTGACTTGCACAGAGGCGGCGAGACCGCTCTCACCTTATTTCTAGACTTTGAGAGACAGCACCCTCTGAGCATCTATCAATAAAAATAACTCAAATGGAGCTTTAAATGCACGTCCTCTGATGGACCTGAGACAAAAATACATCTTGTGTTCTGTGGCTTTTCAAACAGTAAGTTGGCCGAGGTTTGGACTTTAGCGCCGTCAGAAGAAACCAAAGGTTGGACTCAAGCTGCTGGTGAGGCACAGATATCCTGTGTAATTGTAATCGTGTCTAAATGGCTTAATGCGGGAGTCTCAGCCAGCAAGATGAGTGACAGCTGTCCTTCACTTGAAGTAACTATAGTACACGCACCACTCTGTGTGTCCAGTGAAACCAAATAGCTACAATTCCATAATTCTACTGTAGCGATAAATCTTTTCACACCAACTGAAGCCAAAAGCAAACATGTGTTAACTGTGTACTGTAGGTGTTGAGGAGTCGTTCTCATCTCAGCTGCACCAGATTGCAGATTTCCAGATTACTGGACTGATCATTACAGAATGCTCTCCTCGTTCACACGTCTAAACTAGTTTATAAAGGTTCTAATCAATTCTAATCTTAATCTCAGTTACACTCATTGTTTTTTATTCTGCGTTCACTCGTCACATTTCCAGAACATTTCTTTTTTTCTGTCTTCACCTGGACTCCCTGTTCTGTATAAGAGGCTTGTCATTTACAGTTCTTCTCTGTTCATCTTAGTGTTACTCTAATCTTTGGTTGGTTGGTAGCTGTAGCGCTTGTCTCATGGTTTCTTTGTCTTGTGGTGACCCTAACTTTTGGAATTCATTGTTTGTTATTGATCTGTTTGTTCTGCTTGTGCAGAGAATTTTAGCTCCAGTATTTTCTGGATTTGTTTTGCCTGCTCTACAGCAATCTTGTGTTTTCTGTTATTTTTGTAGTTCTTATTTTCATCAGTCTTACCATACACAGCAACTTTAGTTTTTTTAGTTGTTTTTTTATACTAGTAAAATACCTACTGTATCAGTAATTGTTATACATTACATTGTTTCTTCTGCACCTCGTTTTTTAATTTATTTATCGTTATTTGTTTGTTGCTTATCCTCGATAATATTATATATTATAAATATAAATTTTTATTTTTGGGTCATTCCTTGTTAGTTTGTTGGATGAGTAACTTATCAGGCAAAGTAGCAATTTGTTGGTTAGGAAAATCCTTGTTAGTCTGCCCAATTTGTAGCACATACAGTAACACTGTCAGCAGCTAATACGTTGGTTGGATCTGTATTTATTTTTGTATTTATTAAGTCTGTATTCTCCTATTGCTGCTCTTACTATTATGACCAAACAAAGGTTTCCCCTATATTTTCCCCTCAACTGCCAAAATAGAGGCTGAATTTGAATGTCAGCTTTAGCCTCGTTGATGTTAGCTGTGTCTGCGAGACTGTCACAGTGACAACGGGCCAATTTGCCTTCAGTATATGATAGCGATTTGAGACATTCACTGTAAGCATGGGAAATAATCTTGTTTGCTTTAGTTTGCCCAAGTGTCTTCACTACATGAACAGAAGACGGTTAAGGATTCTTGATTATAACCTTCACACCAGTGAAAGCTACACCAAACGAAGCCAGCAGGGATCCTTGGGTTTAATCACAGGCTATATAGAGGTGGGGGAGTTTATAGGTTATATTTTAAATATATCTTACAGCTGTGATCAGTTCACAAAATTCATAGCACAGCACAAACACTATGAACAATTTTCATTTTACATTTTATTTTATCGACTCCCACCTTCAGTTTATAAAGCGACTGGAGCACAAGGTGAAAATGAGCCACCGCATAAAAATTACAATACAATTAGCATCTGGTTCCAAAAAAATGTAAATAGAGCATTAAAGATTATTGTCAGGTCACAAGCATAACATGGTAAACCTCCCTGACTCCTTTAAGTGTTACCTTTGTACACTTTAACTATAATGGCAAATAATGCAAATGCAGATGCTGTCCCCCTTGTCTGATTTGCAGAATTCATAGTTAGTACTAAAATATTGCAGCTGCAGCTAGAAAATGTTGAAAATGCTGGACTGTATACGTGCAGTCATATTTTAGCTTAGTTTCCCGATTTAATGAAAAATAGCTGGTCAGTGTTCTACTGTAATTTGGTTGTGATCGCAAAATAGCTTGTATAGAAAATATAACTTTACACCCGTTTTTTCCTGCCCCAGTAGTTTCATAGAGTTTAGTTACCATAGAAATTCAAACACCTAAGTTAGAAACTCCCGCGTATAGAAGTAGAGTATAGTACGTTTCTCAATGATTACTCTAAATATGATGTTGTATTGTCACACTTCAAGTTAGCCTGGTATATAATAGATGTTTTCTCTCCAACGGCACTGGAAGCTGTAGCCAAAGAACTAAGACCTAATGGAGTTTTAAGCCCATTCGGTGTAGTACCTCTTCAACTAAGAGTCACATAGCTCTGTGTATAGGAGATACTAATGGAGCAGTTACTTTCAGAATCAAGGGGCCTGAAATAGCTCTTGTACCTTTGCAGCTCTGTATCCTTGTACACTCTGTAAACACTAATAGAACATGAATTTGTCTTTTCTTCTTGGCAGACATACACACTGTTCCTGTTCCTCCACAACATTTGACCTCTCGATCCAGGACCCAGTTAGTGTTTCAATCCAAAAATGGAAACCGGCAGTCATTGCTACACACATTATTTTTCTATTCCTTCAAAATTTGCACTGAATCTTTGTTTTAACACATATTTTACTTGTCCTTCCCCACCAAGTTGTCTCTTCTGATCGTCTTCACTCTTCTCTGCATTGTTGCTTCCATTTTGTGTGCTTTCTCCTGCTGCTGCTTGTCTTGCCTTTGTTTTTCTCCTCAGCTATGTCCCAAAGACAAGTAGCTGTTTATCAAACACCCTAGCAAAACAAGGGAATTAATCTTAGCCCCTTATCCTTCTTGCTGAAAGAGGGAGTGAGTGAGAGGAGAGAGCATAGCAGGGAGGAGGGGAATGAGGCAGAAAAGAAGCGAAACCTCCTTCAGCTTTTAATTCGACGAATTGGATTAATGAAGAACTACGTGGGAAGTGGCAGCCGTGCATGTGCCTGAAAGCGTGTCTGAGCAAGTGAATGTGTATGGGTGTATGCTCAAACATGGCTGCATCATGTCAGACTAGACACTGTCCAATATCAACAAGCCCTCTGAGTTTTACCTCTACCCTCTCCTCCTCCTTTTCCTCATCCCTCTCTTCTTCCCTCAGCGTCTATTTGGCCTGTTTTCAAAAGGCTGCAGGCCCAGATGAAATTAAACTGAGTGCAGTGTAATGAAGAGTATGCCAGAAAGTGAGCGATGATATTAAATATCACACAAACATGCACACACACAAGTCTGCCCTCGCCACACTTACAAAAGCTTCATATTGTAATAACACTGACAGAACTCTAGGAAGCTCTGGGAGAATGACGAAGGAGGCTTGTTTGTCTGGTCGCCGTGTTCCCCAAATGCAATGCAGCGATTGTATGCGACGCGCTTAAATAGTCGCTCCATTACACTGATTGACTGAGAGAATCCAGGTGAAAGCTCTGATCCAGTATTGATTTCCCCACTTAAATCCACATCAAATCCAAATCACTAGTTCAATTAAAGTCAAGGTTGATTAAGATAAACAGCTGGAGGCAGGTTCATAAAGAGTTCTGAAACATTGAAAGAACTGAATCGTGACTGACGCTGAAACTCGTTACTAATTAGGTGCTTTGGATTCGGAAAATAACCTGAATCTTGACTGAAAGCATCTTAAAGCACCCAAGTTAATAAATAATGCGTTATGCAGGCCATGCTTAGATTAAAAAATAAGCGGGAGGGACAGATAAAGGAAGGAAAAAACTGACACAGATGAGGGCAGAAAAGTAATAAGATTCAAAGCAACATGCTGGAAAAGAGGAGAAAGTGCTCAATGAGGGAGAAAGTCAGAAATGGAAGATGAGAAGCAGGCTTAGAGAAAGATAAATGGAGAGGACAGTGAAGCAAGCAGACCAACACGCAGAAGGAAATTTTAGGTAGATGGCGAAGATTGTGAGGGAAAGCAGAGGGGAGAGATGTGGCAGAGATGGATAGAGAGCAAAGGCAGAGGTTGGCTTAAAGGTTAGAGGGAAAGGGATGAACGAGAGCATAAAAGAGAGAGTGGGAAGAAGTGACAGGGAGGGAGTCGAGAGCAGAGAGGGGGTGAGGCAAAATAAAAGGGGAGAGAAACAACGTGAGAAAATGATGGATGGATAGATGCTGGTGGAATGGAGAGCTGGGCTTAGTGGTGATGAATGAAGCTGCAGCCTCCACATGCTCTATGTCCCACTGGAATTTCCTGTGTGTGTGTGTGTGTGTGTGTGTGTGTGTGTGTGTGTGTGTGTGTGTGTGTGTGTGTGTGTGTGTGTGTGTGTGTGTGTGTGTGTGTGTGTGTCCAATCCAAACATCCACATACAGTCTATAGTGCATTAATGCATACACAGATTTGTTACACTTTAGCAGTTAGGGAGAGAAACTCTGTGTATATCTGAGATAATAGGAGAAATCAAGAGAGAGGGTGGTAGACAGCAGTGACTTTGTGTGAGGTGGGCAGCGAATAGTAAAGGTCGCTGGTCTAAGTGGTGCAGCCTTGCACTCATATGGTAGTGGGGCTGCAGTGTCTGTGTCTAAGGGTTTGGAATGAGATGTGGAAGTCAACGGAACTGAGTGTAGGACTTTACTCCCACATTTGCACTCGTTCTCACATCTGCACTTACGTTGAAGGAGCCGAGAGGAGGTAGAAGACTGTTGAGTAAGATGTTGGGTGAAAACACACAGAGGTGGCTCTGCTAGTCAACGAGAATGCCTGGCAGTGACAATTCGCTGCTCTTGAGTTCATTATATTGTTGCCTACAAACATCTGCTTTCTAGCTTAATATCTTTGTTACTTTTTGGCATTCTTCAGCCGTGTTCGAACTTCTCACAGTTTCAAAGCTGAGCATTTGACTGGAGGAGGATCCTAATGTGTATGACTCAAGAGCCTATGCAGAAGCACAAGGATACAGATGCATTTAATTTAATTTGATTTAATTTAGTATATGCATCACTGAGCAGCCTTCATAGAATGGGATAGATGTCATGTTTAGGTATCTTAAAACAGCATAGTTTTCACAGTGGCGATTTCTCCCGGGGCTCAGCTGGAACCAGGCTTCCTCTCTTACTTCCCCTCAAGGTTCACTGCAGTTAATAGCCACATGTTAACTACTGGTTATAAATTCAGTTCCCCATTACTCCATTTATCAGTTTTGTGCTGCTGCTGTCATCTAAATGTTACTGGACTGCCCTTCTCCAAACCACTGATAGGCTGCTGCTAATCAAATAGGACTGCCATTGTGTCACTATCCAAACTGTTGGAAGCTAACAGTAATGTTAGCAGGTGTCCATGTTCAGTTAAGGTTGGTATTAGCATCAACAGCAAGTGCGGTTATGGATGGATGAAGATCCAGTGTTTTTAGGAAAATATATATTACAAAATTACAACTCTGATGATAGGTTAAACTTCAGTCTAACAGCAGAGCTACAGGTGCACGCAGAGAGGCGAAGAGGAGGCATCTGGACTCTTAACAAGGTGAATTATGTCAGTAGAGCAGCTGCTAGCGCTAAGTCTGAGCAGCTGTCTCGCTGGCCTTGTCCAGCATCAGCTCAGCTCATTTTCCTGTCTAAAAAGAATAAAAATGCGTCTGAGGAATTCGTGTGGACAGGGCAGTCTTGACAGCCAAGACAATTTATCTACTGCGCTGGGTGATTAGAGTGTTTCGTGGAGGAGCCCTGGGGAGGTAAATTCTGGAAGTTACAGATGAACTAATTCTAAATGTCGATGTTGGTGAAGAACTGCTGTGACTTGGAGCAGGATTCCGGAGTATTTACTGGCCTGTAGCTTTAGCTGTGTCACACTCTGGCCTCTGAGGAACACTGGAGGGATGCAGGTGATGCACCTCAATCAGCCACTGACATTACAGCTCACAGCCGCGGTTTTGTTGTGACATCAGGTGCCTTTTGGTTAATAGTGATTCAGTTGCGTCTGTTAACGCTGATTACACTGTTGGTTGCAGTTTGAGAAAAGATTTGAGCTTATTTTGACATTGTGTTTTGGTATAAATTGGTGATAGCATCTCCACAAATACAGAGAAATCAGCAGCTTATCAGGCCATTCAATGGTCATTATCAGTGGTTATCAGCCCATACGTATGAGCCGGTAGGTGCCCATCTACCTGCTGGCAGCGGTGAATAGGTGCAGTAGGTCGCCTTCATTGATCCGTAAGGTTGATCACGGCTTGGATGATTTAACCAGCAGAGTCAGTATGGGCGCTGTTGAGCGGTTGTTGTTCAGACGGGAGGATCGAAGTTTTTGATTTTGATTTATTAGCAAGCATAACTTAGCAAGTAGCTAGCGGTATTGTGTTAGCTAACGGTAACCTGAACCCCCTATCTAACCCTAACCACAATAACGTCCGAAGCCCCTGAATGTAGCAACTTAGCTAGCTGCTCGCTGTTAGCGAGTAGCTAGAGCAAGCACTTACTGGCCCGTACAATGCGCTGATAAGTTCTGATCAGCCCATTCGTTATGGCTGATAACATCCGAGGCGGGTGGAGAAATCACTGGATCCCTGTCTAAAACAAGGTGAAGTCACGTTCGTGTCGACAATCTGAAAGTTAAAACTGCATATGATTACTTAATAAAGTGATTGCCAAACACCCAACCATTCATATGTATACATGAAGTCATATTCATAAATATGGACAACATGTAAATTAGATTGGGAACATCAATAGATATCTGCGCATTCTTGCAACATCATGCAGCTGCATCGAGGTAGTTACTTAACATAAGCACTCTATGATAATAATCCTGCCTAATAAGACTAGAACTAAATCCCCTATGCTCTGTCTGCCGCTCCCCGTCATCCTCTGCACAACCATTCAGGTATTAGCTGCTGTCAAATTACAGTAACAATAAGTTGCCAAACTTGGTGATTAAGTATAAATTGTTGAAATTCAAAGACTGTTTGGAAGAGTGAGTCCTGCTCAGAGACATTCGGAGACAAATGTCTGTCCTCCAGTGCAGTTTAATAACTTTGAATTCATGGAAGCAATCAGCAGCACTGCTGCACATTAAGATAAGTTTTGGGACTTATTTCCTTCCTAAAATATTTTTTACTTTTAGCATTTGAGACAGTTTTGAGTATGTTGTGTGTGTGTGTGTGTGTGTGTGTGTGTGTGTAATTACTGATTTGGTTCAGTCTAGAATTGTTACTAATGATTATCCTTATTGTTGCATTATACAAACGCAGCTCTGCGCTGAGGGAAATAATAGAGTTGACTGAAGCTAAAGAATTAAAAGAAGAGGTGACGGAAAAAGGTTGGAAATAGTAGAGTAAAAGGATGTAAAAATAGAGGATAGGTGCCTCCATCAAATGCATACCATTACATAGGTGGAGCAGGTGATGAATTATGGAGTCTGCTTGGAAGCTGCAAAGAGAGAAACAAGAGAAATAGAGGGGAGACATAAAACATTGGGGACAAAGACAAAGGGTGCCTCGCCTCTTGTCTCGCTCACTAAGTGCAGACAGCTGATAGAGATTAATGTGTTGAGTGGGTGGGCGGACGGGACAAAGAGGTTCAGACTGGCAGCGCGTGAGTTGGATGCGTGATTGATGGAGGGAGCAACTGCGGGGCAGGGGACGACGAGGGAGGGCAAGGGAAGGGGTAGTTAGGGGCGAGGGGGAGAGTTGAGGAGTTCAGCGTCGCGAGTGTGGTCTGCGGCGAGGCGCGCGATTGATGAGGGCCGAGACGGAGGGACGGTTGAGATGGAGCGCGAGCGCCTGAACAAGGGGGAGGGTCAGAGATTGATGGCAAAGTGCAGGGAGGTACGTGGAGGAGGCGCGCGGGAGAGAGACGGCGGCGAGAGAGAGCGAGAGAGAGAGAGAGCGAGAGAGAGAGAGAGCGAGAGAGAGACGGAGCGGCCGCGCTCCGATTGAAATGGAGCGCGCGAATAAGTTCGCCGCTAAGTGCGATACGCATTCGCGCCGCAGCCCCGCGCGCACGTCCTTAACTTCCGCGATTCCCCCTCGCGCTGTGAGCGGTGAATTGCAAATGGAGTGTGTATTTTTAAGCGACACACACCTACACAAACACACTCGTACTACCTCCCCTACCACCGAGATAAGCAGTAATGAGCTCCGCTGGCACCTTCTAACGGTCCTGCAGCTGTATATCTCTCCATTAGCACATTCTGTCCATTCTCTTATCTTCTGGCCTCTCACCTCCATTACTCTTAACTATTCCTCCCCTTTTCATCCCGTCCGCCCTCCCTCCCTCCGTCTTTGCTATTTCCACCTTCTCGTCAACTCACACTCTTCTCCACGTTTACGCCACTCTCTCTCCCCTTTATCTCAGTTTGCCTCTTCTCGCCGCCATTGTTCTCCCTTAATGTTCATTCCTTATTTCACCTTAGACTAAAATTGAGGAAGATACCGCTCCGTCCTGTATTTGCCCTTCGCTAAAATGTCCGAAGGAGGAACTTTAAAATCCAGAGTGAGGAATGAACTTTAATTCATTTCTCTGGCTCAACTGCGGGCGAGTTTGTTGCCTGATCCTTTAACCTAACTGCTAACTAATGCAGAGTCACTTGTTTGAGGTTAAGAAGCGACACTAATCTATCTTTATATGATAAACTCCATCACACCTGATCTCCTTAAACCTGCTGCTCCACCTCCTGCTCTCCACTCTCAGAACACGGGACTCCTCAGTGACTCTGGTCCTACAAATATGCGCTGTCTGTGGGGTCTCCTCTCATGACCACCACCACGCATTTACACTTCAGCTCTGGAGGTTTTTGGAAATCCAGGTCCCCACAACAGGAAGACGTTGTGGGGAGTCATTCTACATTCTCGATGCTCACATGACACCGATGAGTGAATTCCGAAGCCTGTCACGGCGGAATGCATTTTAAAATTTCACGACATGTGCGGTACAAAATGTATTTTGGGAAGTTTGGCGAGAACGGCCCAACCCGGGGACCAAGGGTCACTTTAAAGTCTGAGGGTATTTCACATTCTTGCTACATTCTTGCAGTTTTCGCGGGGCAGCTTTGAGGAGAACGGTAGTGACAGTTTGATTCGGAGCATATATCTGAGCGAGATGAGACAGTGGAGGTGTTTCTATCCTTTCGTAAATATATTCAGAGTTATCTATGGACCTTGACACTGACGCTGGACTGCCATTTCTCATTTCCAGTGACATGCATCATGCTTACTCCTGACGTTGGAGTGCTGCACAGAATATATAAGACAATCCCCCACCGTTATCTCTATCGCTGACCACGGTTTTAGAGATTTTAGCACCGTTTTACATCTCAGGACTTCGATTTCTTCAAGCACAGACAAAAACGAACTGTCGCATCTCAGCTATACAACGTTTTAGAGGAGGAATGGGAAGAATCAGTGGACGATCTGCCGGTGTTTTTGGTTTCTCCCATACTCACCTGGTCCCTTAAGCTCATTGCGCTCTCATTCTTCCTCACTCCTTGGTTTCGCTTCTGCCTCCCTCCATTAATAAGTCACATCCAGCCCCTTCTACTGCTTCAGTCAAGTTCTGTACTGTACCACTCAGAACTGATATGAGGAGACCGAAAACCTGCACTTTGGGTTTGAGTGTTTTATGTCTCTGCCGAGGTTTCTGTTTTGAATAGATAGATAGAGATTGATAGTTAACGACTGCCATACGTCTTTAGCTTGGGCTTTGATGGAAGGGTTTCATTCTTTCCAGACTCTCCATGTGTCAGGAAAACCTGAATTCACGACTGCTCATGCAGACATATTATCAAGCTTTCATTACACCCAGCCTTCCCCACCGGTAACTGCCGATACCCCTCATTACTCCTTATTTTCAGTCTTCTCCCCTTACCCTGAATGACATTAGGCAGAGTCTCTTAGTCTAATTTCTCACATGGTGTTTGATAATTTACGTGATAATTCAGTTAGTCCTCTGACTCTGATGATTGGTCCATCTGAAAGAAATAGTGTGACTCATTAGGGAACCCAAATGCTAAAAAACCTGGAGCACCGGGTGGTAGAAAATGCAACACATCAAAAGTCCATAAAGCCGTACTGTCCCAGCAGGCTGGAGGACAGAACTGTCAGACTCTGTGCGCTGTTTTGTCAAAACCCGACTCTTGGTACCTGGATAGAACCCACGCAGAGAGGGACCTGACCAACCCAGTGATTTGGTTTATGTTACTCTGTTATCCGGCACCTGTTGCTACTGTATTATGTGTGCTGTACTACTTTCATTACTTGATATACTTTCACGATGTAGTTTGTGTGACTGATGTTGGTGTGTCACCTTGCTAATGCTGCATTTGCTGCCCTGTTGTCCAGCTCCTCCTCTCAAAGAACCCTTTTTATCTGAGTGAAGCTATGCCCGGTTGCATATAAGATAAATAAATGGAAACGTCCGAGTCACATGGTGGAGTGAAAGATGGTGCTGTACCACAGAGTGAGATTGGGCCTTTAACTCCATGTAACCCTGCTTTTTGTGTTTGTTGTCTACTCCGCCCTTTTTATTCGTTTCTATCATTATTTTTCCCTTTGCTGCTTAGACATAGTGTTTCCACACTTCTTCTGCTCTTTATGCTCTCATCAATCGCACTCACAGTTGTGCTTTCTTTTCACCTCAACCCTTTCTGCATACATCCATATCCTGCTTTCATTTCCATTGCTTCCTACTTTTTCTCTTTCGTCTGGCCCTTCATTTTTCTACGTTCCACTTTATCCCCATCTCCCTCTGCATGGCTGCGTGTTTGTTTGTTTGTGTGTGTGTGGCAGCTGGGTGGTTATTTTTCAGGCAGCAGCCCAGAAGATTGGACTGTCATAATCTATGGTCCTGAGTTATAAGTGTTTCTAACCCAAACCTGGGGACAGGACTATTTTTTCTCTCTTCCTCTTCTCCACCTCCGTCCTCTATTGCTCTTTCTCTCCCTCAGTTTTATCCTTTTTATCCCATCTTTCACTCTTCCTCCCATGCCTTGTCAGTATCTATTGCCATTCATTTTAGCCTGGGACTCCAAACATTAACTATTGATCACCACCACTAAACTTGTTATTCGCCAATGTCATTTGAGTGGATGGCATATTGTGTATAGATATTATTGTCATGTGTAATTTTGCATTACCAAAGCAGTCATCCATCCTGTTTTGGCTATTCTGTCCAGAGAGCAGGTGTCTTTTCAATTTATTCCAAACAAGCATCAATTTGGGGCTGATGACAATATATAAATAAATATGACTATGTAAAAAAACATAATCTTTTCGTCCCTTAACATCTTTCAAGAACAGCCACATGTGTATTTACAATGGTTTTGCATTTGTATTTTCTAAATAACTTATCTGTCTAATCTCCTGAGCTACATCCTCTAGTCTGTAGCACTCACAGCTTATGGGGTTTTTCTTGCTGCTAGAACAATGAACATGGACCTAATATTCTTCTATTCTCCTTCTTTGTCTGATTCCAACCAAGCCACCTTGTAACTGTTAAAATCTTTAGTTCAGGGCTGGATTTGACATTTTCACATTTCACTATGTGGCCCTAATGTGATTCGGTCTACGTGGCCCAGATCCGTTCATGCCGCACATAACTAAACAGCACTGGTGGATATGGGCCACATAGACATCACAGTGAATCACAAAGGAACCCAGGCTCACTTATTATGGCCTTCAGGTAAGAGCTTTACTTTTACAGATGTAAATTTGTCGCTGTCATTTGAAATCATCCATCCTTACCTGACCCCAGCACCCTTAACACACACCTCAGAGCAAAGCCGGTGTGTGTTTTCAACTCATTTAACTTGATCAGTTCATTAGCAAGATAAAGCGCATTTCCTTTAATGGGCACTTGAGCAGCAACAAGGGAGAGCAGATTGCCTTCCTCTTCTGCTAAATAATTAGAGCGAAGGGACACATGGAGGGAACGGGGACTGGGGGTGGGGTTGTTGAGGGAGATGTGGAAAGGGAAAACACAGCAGAACAATCTTTATTGTCCAGGGGGATTGGATGTGGGATGTGGGATACGGCAAAGGCTTGGACAGCTGGTGTATGTGTGTGTGTGTGTGTGTGTGTGTGTGTGTGTGTGTGTGTGTGTGTGTGTGTGTGTGTGTGTGTGTGTGTGCATGTGTGAGAGAGAGGGAGAGAGCGAGAGAAAAGAGAGAGCTCTAAAACCGCCCTGACGTAGAGTTAGTGCACGTTTGAAAGCTCCTCTCACCTTGTCCATTCACTCAGGTAAGTCAAGGTCTTGATAGGGAACTTAAACACAAAACACTTGCATGATTTAGCAGGAGAGACGAACAGAATTTAAAAGCATTTTTCCCTCCCGTTCTGTTATTTTATCAAGGGCCTTTTCACTATGTCCATTATTGAGCGGTGAATTTGAAGCTCTTTTAGCCCCTAAAAGCCCCATTGTCATTATTTGCATAAGCTCTGGTGCTGTTCTTGCCAGGGGATATTGGCTAAGCAGACTTCCTTAAGTCCACAGGCTGCAGGAAAAGAAGAAATCGAAAGAAAGAAATCGAAATGTTCTGGCTCCACACGTTGAGGGACATAACCACGGAGATAGCGTAATGCTTGGGGAACCAAACTGATTTGTCAGGCAAAAGAATAAATAAGATAATAGGAGGGAGGCCTGTAGAGCTCAGCATAAGCACCTAACAGTACATTCTAATTCTCCATATCCTGCTGTCTTTCTCTGCCTCTCAGCTTGTTGTCCACCAAGCCTAGATTGATCAAGATAACGATATAAGGAACATCATAACTACACTGCAAATGGACATTCTGAAACCTTGGCCTTGGTCCAAATCCACCTCAGCGCAATCGGAATCAAAAAATCTTATCTTCTAAACAAGATCTAAATCAGAAGTTGATTGGATGTGCCAGTGTTTGTTCTGAGCTCTACCCACAGTTTTTTGAAATGCAGATAGATTTATTCCGTCGCATTAATCAAATGGGAAAACGTCAACGAGGCACCAAGAGAAAGTTAAAGCCCGCCATCGGGAAGCTAGTGAAGCGCGCTTTGTTCCCAACCCTTATATGCTCTTTCTGGTAAGAGTTAGAGATGATATCAGCTAATCTCAAGCACTAATCCTCCCACCTTCATAATAAAAGTGCATTGTGCTTGAAAAAAATCCTGCCAGCCGCGACTTATCGAGACAATAAAGCAGCGCTGAAGATCCAGAAAGGAGGGAGGGGGGTCACAAAGTAAAGAATGAAAGAATAAAGAGGAAAAACTGATTTATGAAAGGTTAGGAGAGGTTTATGAGATTTGGGAGCCACATTTGTTGGGCTAGAGAATATGATTTTCTTTATCAGTGGCAAACAAGATGTTATTTATGAAATGAGGTGTTGCTTTGCTTTGTTATGAGGGCAAGGCAAATCAAAGAGATGCATACTCACACCGGTCTGTGTGCCCCGCTCTCCCTTTACTTCCCGTTCCTCCTCTAAATTGCTTTTATTTTGCTGAGTCGTTGTCTAGTCAAGGGCAGCACTGAGTTTTAATTTAAAAAGCAAAGATGCGCTCCCAGGTTCCTGTTTCCGTGCACTTGAACAAGTGTTTATGTGCGTGGACATATGGTTGCAAGCGGAGCAAATCATGTGTCTGTTCCAGAATAAATTGGAAGGATAAAAGTGTGTGAAACGAAGCGAAGTCCGGAGGCGAGCGGAGACTCGACGCTGCATTCACGTCGTCCCGCTTTCACTGTAACATCTGTTTATTGCATCCTTTTGGTGACGATGGTGTAATTAAGCCATCACTGAACTCGTTGGGAGCTTTTGTGGCTGCTGCCCCATCACTTCACCTGAAGGCTGTGCCATTACTTGATGCTGCTGCTGTTTATACAAGCGCTTCCACAAGCCAGAGGCTGGTGTTGCTTAAATCCAAATGAGCCCCCTCTGGATTTGCAGACTGAACTCTCTCAGACTTCAGACACACTTAACATGACATGCTCTCTGTTAGCGCCGACGCTGGGCTCTGAAGGAATGAAGACGCCGCACTTATTTCCACCGGCCTTCTCAACAACATATTGGAAATCTACTCAAGGTAAATGGTAAGTGGGCTGCACTTATATAGCACTTTCCTCCCTTAATCACTTTTATTCACATCCAAACACTGTCTTGCTGGAGGACACGAAAAGCGGGGATCAATCTGCCAAAACATGTGATTAATGGGTGACTTTAGCTCATTTTAGGGGTTTGAAACTATTAAATTATAAACATTGTTATCACGGCAGCAGTTATGGTTCTTTAAGGCACCCGCTGATGTACCCAGTAGACCAGTTTACAGGCAATGTAGCAATATGTTGAAGATGATAGCGATCACCGTACACACGGCAGGAGCAACAGTGTTCGTTCAAGGAACTCAACAGCTTGTGTAAAGAAAGCATCAGGGTGTGTGCAGTAGATAGAGTATTAATCCAGTTTATCCCAGTTTGTTGCCTATTACTGTTTATAGTGTGGAAACTCCATTTGAATTCAAAAACAAAGCTTTCCTTTAATCCAGTCACCACAGTTTTATTTGAGAATTTAAACCTAACTAAAGTCAATATTGTTCATAAACCAAAGGAAACAAAATAAAGCATATATGAGTATAGATTTGCTAGATATGATGCCCAATATAGAAAATGGCCTTGATGGCATTCAACACAAGGCTAATTTACTCTCCTCGCTCTTCTTACCCACACTGGAACATTTTCACCTATCAAAACCCCACTCAAAACATTTTGAGTGAAGGCAAAGTGGACCCAGACCTCTACGTATAACTCCACTTTCAACAACACTACAACAACACTGAACAACTGAAATCCAATCTATGTAGAGCTTTACTCTACGTTAAAGCAAACATAGAGTAGTGTGATACAGATTACTGTCATTATGTTTTTGTATTGAGGTCAATGTGGTTAAAAGGAGCCCCTTTTAATATGAGTATAACATTTAATTTTCAAGAACAGAAACTCCTGACATTTGTTTAAAAACATTCAAATCCAATTTGTTGAAGTGACCATAAAGAATACTAAAAAATCCTAGAACTAAATGAAATCAAACTTTGCCACACTGTTTGCAACAAGTAGAGCAATTGGCCCAGTAGTAAAAATGATGATTATGAAATGAATCTGGCAACATTCTTATGTGCTGTCAAGCAGCAGAGAGGTACAGTAATCCATCTGTGTCCATTTCATCAGTCTGCCCTCTCTGTTTGTCTTGCTCTCCCTCTTTCCAAAGCCTCCTGTCCAACTTACAAGTGAACTAGTCCTCAGACATGTTTGCTGTCTTTCTTATTGCTGTCCTCTGCCAGGCAGTCACTCTGTGCGTGTTGACAGTCAGGGCAAAATGGGTGGAAAAACCCACAGATGCTGATGGCAGCATAATATTGGAACTGGCAGAAAATAAAGTAGAACAAAACTCTGGTTTAAAAGGAAACCAGAGGAGACTGTCATTCAGTGTGTGTGTGTGTTTGTGTGTGTGTGTGTGTGTGTGTCCGTGCGTGTGTGTGCGTGCGTTGTGTGTGTGTGCGTGTGTGTGTGTGTGTGTGTGCGCGCGTGTGCGTGTGTGCGCTTTCGTGTGTGTGTGCGTGTGTGCGCTTTCGTGTGTGTGTGTGTGTGCGCTTTCGTGTGTGTGTGTGTGTGTGTGCGTCTGTGTTGGGGGGGGGACTCAGAAATAGAAATTGCTGACCTCTGTGTTCATTACTGTGCTGTGTCTCCCACCAGCAGGATCACGACACTCTGACGAGTTGCCGCACATTTCACCCCCTTTGCTCTGACGTTCAGCTGCAGAATAACGCTGACCGGCCGGAAAGAACGCCAGGTTTTTGATAAAAAAACAAACCAATGCAAGAATGTTACCATCAGCGTGACAATGCAGATGAAATAATGCCCATCTCTGCAACATCAATTTACTAAACTATGAAATATATGAAATTCTTTCACTGCACAACTTCAGCTTCACTCAAATTTTTACATTATTACTTACTTCAGGTCCTCCAGACTTTGACTTCACAAGGATGTAGCGCTTCATATTATTGTGAAATAAGTCGATTTGTTTGTCACAGAGGCAACTATTAATACACGTCACTATGATTTGCCAACAAAAGGCAGATTATTGTATTTTAAGGTTGGTTTCACTTTGCCCCCGTTCCCCCCTTAAGCTCATCATTCAGCTCACTTCATGGTTTATTCTCCGCCTCCCTTCACTGAACCTTCCATGAATCACTATCACTCGTGCCTCTTCCTTTGCATGCAGGCTCCCCCCCCCCCTGTTGCCCCTGGACACGTCACCAGATCGTTTGTTGCTTCAAGTTGGGATTGTTTAACATATGTTTCATGTTACATTTGAATTAATACAATGGCTGCTTCATATCCCACTTCTGAACAGGGTGAAAAAGCGTCACCTCGTACTGTACATAAAGTGTGGCAGATTCCGGTGGTGTTGATTTTACACAAATCTCCACGCAGCTGTTGAGGATGGCACACATTTTGTGTGTGCGTGTGCGTGTGTGTGTGTGTGTGTGTGTGTGTGTGTGTGTGTGTGTGTGTGTGTTCCAGTGCCCAAGAGTGCATATGTGTGTTTAACAGGCATGGAAAGCATCCAATTGAGTCACAGTGTTAAAAGCTTGTACACATTTGGCAGCTGGTGCTGGCAGGTAATCCAGTCGAGTGAAGGATGGACTTCGTGCCAGAAACAGAGTTGCTTAGAATAAAAAGGTGAATAGGGAAGGAGGGGAGGGGTGCGGCACGAGTGTTTGTCTAGCCTGGGGCTGTGTTAATCTGCATACAGTGCTGTAACATGCTACACTGATGCTGGAGCGTCCTGCTGGGAATCTCAAGGTATTTTACCTCTCATCGCCTTACGTAACTCCAGATCAAGCTAACTGCTTGGAAAAGGTATTACATCACAACGAGGGAAGCTGGCCTCCACCGTGGGCTTGTTGATGGATTGCGAAAACATTTTTATAACATCGGAAACATTGGGTGCAAAAATAAATGCAATGTAATTACATGTAATGCACTTAGTAAAAGCTGCTGCCGCCGTCGCCCGCTGCGTCTGATTTGCAACAGGCTGATCTGAGGAGCATGACTCAAATGCAAACTGAACACCATAAATATAATTTTCACTTGATTTCGGCCCAGCTGGAGCACTGGAAAATTGCAGCAACGCTCGGGGCCGCCGCCATCAACTCCGTCATTAATGCAACACAAAATTATGGAATTCATAATGCGGTATTATTTGAATGGATTTCCAGACGGCGTTGTGGATCCGGGAAAGGAGTTCTGTGGCTACAGTAACTGTGCGTTCTCCACAATGCCTGTGTTTCGCTCTTGGAAAATAACAGGCATTTGGCTCCATGTACTGTATATTGCTTCTGGCGGTGTCTGAGCATGAATTTCTTTTACTGATCACAGCTTGTCCCTGCACTTAAACACGGGGTCAAACTGTGTTGCATTAAGCCAAGTGCTCTCTGGATGGACGGTAGTTAACATCTATTTGGCATAACAATGGCTCACAGGCGTCTTTTTTACAGCCTGAAACATAATGTGACAGGCCTGAAGTGGCTCCTGCATAAAGCCATCATTAGTTCACAGCGGAGCACTTTTAGTCTGCCGCCGCGTTCACATTTGCTCTCAGACGTTTGTTTCCTTCCTGTCTTTTTGAGCGGCTCGCACTGGTCGTCGCCAGCTTTCATGTTTGTTTTGAAATGTATGTCATGCATGTGGGCTCGCGTGAATGTGTGCAGAATTAAAATAAAAACGAATCCATCCTGGCCCGAGTACATCTATACATAAGAGCTAAGAGCTGCACTCCTACTCAAACATGTGGGTGGAGGTTTTTTTTTTTTCCACTCCGTGCAAATCTGTGTTTGAGTGACAAAACAAAAAATATGGTAGGAGAAAGTCAGAGGTGGCAGACTGGTCTGAAAAACACTTTACTTTAGTCAAATAACTCCCAATGCTGTTGGTGTCTCTCTGTACAAATATACTTTATGCCGGTTCAGGCATCTTTACATAGCTTTGATTAAGAGATGCTCAGTGATTGTGAATATAAATATGTAATGTGATTATAAATTTCTTTAAAAAAACACATTAAGTAACTTAAAGTTCTGTTAAGTGTTATTTAAACTTGAAAACTTTATTTATAAACTGTTGCTTATATATCTGTTGCAGTTGGAAAAACTTTATAAATGCAGGTGCACAAATCTTTGCAATTTCACTTTCAAGTTTTCCTCTGACTTTTACTTTTACTTATAATTTAGTGGTAGTCATGGTTGTAGGAGCTGTTGCAGTCGCAGGGTGGGCCAGGTGCCTTTCACTGTGGAATTCACGTGTTCCCCCACAGTGTGTGGGTTCTGCCAGCTCCTCCCACAGTTCAATGATGCGAGGTCGGGTCAAGTGAGAATTGCCCGTAGGTGTGAGGGTGAAGGGTTCATTTGTCTCTGTGCATGGCTTTGTGATGGACCGGTGACCTCTCACCCAGTGAGAACTGGGAGAGGCGCCACAGTTTAATGGGATAGAGGAAAACTCAACTAAAACTTAAAGTCAGTTGTCCCGCATGTCCAACATTTTCTTTCCTCTTTATTTTAATATGCGTCTTATTTTGTATAACTGTGATAGTGTTTGTTTCTACAGGACCATGAGAAACAGGCTGCAGCATTTAAACACGTGAACAATTACCAAACTCTCACCTTTTGACTTTGATTCTCTGCTATTTTCTATCTGAAGTTTAAATATTTTGAGTTTCCCAGTAAAACACTGTGAATCCAGATCGTTACAACAACAATGCATTATTCACATTGGAATTATTTCTCCCACACAGTCTAATAACGCAGCATCAAGGCGAGTAAGCAGTTGTTATTTATGAGCCTTTGCTTTGCAACAAGGCCATCCTGTACAAAAGAGGGAATTTTGTTTTGTGAATCGATTTGATTAAGATACTTTTGCAGGCTACAACATACTTTCTAAAAAGAGCAAAATGTATTTAGGCATAAATTCTACAGTAAACATTTGAAGCTGACATTGGTCCATTGCATTGGCACATATACACTAAAAGTAATTATGGTTTTATTGGACGCATTTGAACGACCTTGATCAGTGTTTTTGTAACATTAAATTACTAGATTAATACTACAAAATAAAAGCTGTTGCGTTTCTGAGCTGGTTTCCCTCAGCTTTACTGAAGTCTGACCATGGTCAGCCTCACTTTGCAGCTGTTTCCACTGAACCTCTACCTGCTGAGCTCAGTGAATCGTAGACAAAGTAGTAACAAAACACCTAGTTTACCCCTTCCTCCAGACTCATCGCAGCTACGCCCACTAAAAACTCCCTTCTCTCTTTGCAGCTCACAGTGGATGATGAATCCCACCACGTGACAACTAAATTCACTCACTGCCACAGTCTCAAGACAGGAATAAGTATGGACAGGTTTTCCCAAAAATAATTTAAAAACGTGTGTGAACTTCACTTTACTTCAGACTACTTTGTAAAGGAGACTCACTCGACACTGGATTTTCACTGGCCAGAGCTTGGATCAACTCTTGCGCTACATTACAGTACATTCTAAAGTTTTTGCTTGCAAAAGTTATTATTTTTCATGTCACATGAGAGACCCCAGCCCTCCATTACACCAGCAATGGAGCTACTTGGAGCGTCTCTCAGTGTGAAGGCTTCATGCTTCGTGATCCACCGTGCTGGTAAACCAGGCTCAAGCTCAGAGTCTCCATTACGTGGGGAAAGCTGTACATCAACAAGGTGCTGCCGTGTGTAGGCTGGAAGAAAACATCATGGTGTCATTGTAATGTTTGTTTGTAACAGAGATATACTGGAAGATACTGGAAGAAAGTCTGTTAATGTGCTTTCTATAATTTATTTAAATCGATATTCATCAGTCATGTACTGTAAATTATATAGATTAAGATATTAAATGAAAATATTTAAATATATCTAATACATGTATGGATTATGAAATACTTAATATGTAACCTTTGGGTAATATCAGGCATAACATTGCAATATTGTTAAATGCCTTCATATTGGAGTTTTTGAACACTATAGTCTAGCTTTGTGATACACAATAGCACTGTTGGTCAAAGCAGGATGAAAGTGTTTTCACAACGCCAAAGAACAAAACTAACTAATCAGCTTCTTAGCAGATGAACCAACAAGTTTCCTTCCTGGGAAATATCTAAAAGTAACTCAACATCACTGAGGTGCCAGAAAAACATACAAGGCCACACATGAAAACACAAACAGCTATACAGAAAATATTCCTGTCCACTAACCTGGACATACTGTATAACTAGAACTACAAGACAAGATCTTAAGGTACATGTGATCAGATAACGACCAGGAACATGCAATCGACAGACAAGCCTCGACGTGACGTGAGCCACAATAACACCACCAGAGTCGCGTCCAAGTAATGAGCAGCAACAAGCAAAACCAACCACCCTGTGAGTGAAGCCAAGGAGGAGGCTTTAAAGACACAAGCTATGGAGACAGGTGTAAGTAATGATGACGATTAAACCAGCATCTGAGAAATCAGCTCCAGCATCTAGAGCGAAACACCGGTTCTGGTCCACATTTCTTTTGTATCATCGCTAATTTTATCTAGAAAAGTGATTGTGATCATATTGGAATGGATATTGGAATATTCAATGCAACAGAACATGTTGTGAGTCAGGTCAAAAGAAAAATGTCAAATCATAATATTTTTTTTTTAAATTTCATTTCATCTCAGCTCTAAACTGTCCAGTGTTTATTTTATTCAGTTTTTTTGGTTTCCTCACCACATATTCTCTTTTTAAAATTTCGATTACACAAGATTCTATCTTGAAAATACGACGGAAAGAAATCCTAAACATTTCCTAGACTGCAGAGTGATGAATGTGTGCTGCTGTGCCTTTATTCCCAGCGAATCCCAAGTAAAACAGGGCACCATCACATACAGTGTGGTCATTAAAGTGGAGTGCTGCATGTCTAGCTGCACTACATCGCTGTATTACAATGCTATTCATTTACTTGCCGTCAGTGGGAATCAATAGACTATTTGAGCTCCCTCAAAAGTCAGCACGATAAGTACAAGCCAGAAAACTAAAGACAATATGACTTTTTTTTATTTAATGTCAACATCATTTGTCAAGATGTATTGCACTGTATGAGACTTGAATTGCAGGTACACACTATACAATATACAATAAAATACTGTATGAAAACAGTGATATTTAAAATAGGATTTTTTAAGAATTCAATGAATCACAATAAGCTACAAAACTATACAGTACAGTAACTTTCCTTTAAGTAAGTGAAATTTACCATGGATGATAGATGTGAGAATGATGGAGCATAATATACTATCAATCACTGTCAATATTTGACTCAAAACATAGATTATTATCAATATTTGTTCTAAATAATTACAAATAATATTGGGGCCTTTGATCAATAACTATTTCCTTGGTTAAGCCAGACACAGGCGCAATCAATAGCTCCATGATCATCACTGGGGGGCCTGGTGGTCGGCGCTGCGGGCTCACAGCAAAACGATCCAGATCCATCCTGCACAGAAGGTGTGTGGGGCTGGACGTTCCCTTGGCCTGCTGCTCGTTTACCTCCTCCCGCCAGGCTGCCGCGTTCACAACACCAGAAAACCGTGTCCTGTGACTGTCTTCAAGCTGACATTATTGCACTGGGATCACTTGGGCAAAGTGAATAAATTAGCATTTAATTACCACACTGCATTATAGTGAGAATGGATGTGCTCCTCCAAAGACCTGTTAAGTGGACAAAAATATGTTCAGCTGAAGCAATGAATGTAAGATTCAATGAAACAAGTTTTAAGCCACCTGAGGCGTCACCTTATTCACATTTTCACCCTTTTTCATGTCTGTGGCTTGTTTTAAATTCATTATAATACAGCCATCTTACAGCTCGAGTACATGTAGGTCGGCGTCTCTTCACTGAGTAACTGCTCTGTTCTGTTTTGTTCCGGCACTAAACGTTACATACATTTTCCCTAAGAACCCAGTTCTTTTCCCCCCATCATGTTTAAAATTGACAGCCTGCAGTTACTTTCAGTCTCTTAATGTTCTAGAGTTATTTATATTGACTTCTCTTGTTGTTGATTTCATTTATTTATTTTTACCTCTGTGTGTACACACTGATATGCGGCCGTCCAGTGTTCTGTTTACTGCTGCTCTGTTACAGAGGGGCTTGTTGAGATGCTGTCCATGGTGCTGAATCTCTCTGTGGCCCATCATTACTGGCGAATGTAACAACGCGGGTTCACACAAGACATGGCTCCTGTAATTATTCAATCACCGATTCTGCTATCTATGCCCAGGGCAGCAGCCTCTTTATGAAAGAGAATGATCTGTGTTCTCAGTGTGTTTTTCGTCTTACAGCTGAGCTCATATCTATGGTGCTGTAAAGTATGCATGCTACACGGCTTGTTAGTTCCAAACTGAGTGTAGTAAGTCAGCAACTCGCTACACTTGTTTTGGTAGCTGTTGTATGCACTTTAGTATATGATATTACTAATTGGAAGGGCAACTGGGGCAACTACAGTAAAGCAACATGTTAAATAAAATGTATCCTTGTGAACAGCATACAGTACCTCACTGTAGCCAGTCACTGGCTAGAGAGGTACTGTCAAACACCAGGAAAATCACCAGACATCGTTTTTGTCTCAAATGAATCTCACTGAGACTATTGTATCTCAACATCTGTTAGGACCCTGTCACACACTTGTACAGACAGCCTTAAGGATGAGTATTGTTGAGATTGGTGATCCTTTAATACATCCCCTATTGAATAATCATTATTATTATTTTCCAAAGCAAACAGCATTCCCATCAGGGTGAAATGTAACTGTTTATACTGAGCAAATATGCAAATATACTCAGAATGTGAGCTGCAAAGTAAACATTTACATAAACAATGAAAGGATAAGTTCTTTTTTTTGCATTTGTCCTTTGTGCACAGTAAGTCTGAAGATAAATAATTAAGATGTGAGTAAAGTTAAGCATATTTGCTGTAATTTAAGGAGTGTGGTATTAACCATTCAGGAATTACAGTCATTTTCATTTATAGATCCCATTTATTGGTGTTCTGCCGTATAAATAATACAAATTTGGCAGTCGCCAGGCCAGATGTGACCTGTTCCCTTGTTATTCTATGAATAATCAAGCAGATGAAAAGCCTAGAGGTACTTCAGACTCTTACACTACCTTTTCATAGCAGCCACATCATGTGGTTCACAAAGAAGCAGTAACACAAGCAGTATTTCAGGACAAGTCGGGATTTGGCCACACCCAAGTCTTTCAGATAAAAAGTATTGCAAAGAGTTTAATTATTCCAAAACAAAACAAGCAGCCCATCCAGTCACACAAAGCATCCTTGTGTAAAGGAACAGTACAGCACTAGCTTGGTCTACCTCAGATGAATGTGAGCAGTGGGGACATTATGCTGGATTGATTTTAAATGTACCTAATATCTTTCAGCTTCTATTATAAATCACATGTAATTTATTCAGCTCTCTCCCTAAAGTCCTAATCACTTTGTGCTGGTACGTTGGAGTTTGATGGTGAATGAGTTTTTTTTATTTAGCATTCTTGGATCATATTTTTACAGTTTTGCTCACAAAGGGATGGAGGTGCATATATACAGGTATAAATCAATACTCACACAACCAGCGAAAGTATTGGCGCAGTAACACACACACACACACACACACACACACACACACACACACACACACACACACACACACACACACACACACACACACACACACACAGCCTTGCGGTGCTATAACCAATTGCCTTCCCTGGCCCCTTACCCCAACTCTAAGCATCACAAATAAAGGCAGACGTGTAACCTTTGCACTAATCGGAACCAAACCTCAATTCTCACCTTAGCTCTAAAATCACATCTTGACCCACAAAAAGGCCTTTAAAGTTGTGGGGCCCCACAAGCAAGTGTCCATGGGACCCAACTTTGGTAGAAGAAAAAAGATTTTGGGCCCCACTCCGATGTAAACACACACACACACACACACAAACACACACACACACACACACACACACACTGATAAGATTCATTTTTTTAATTAAAGGTGTTCGGTGTTCTCTCTCTCTCTCTCTCTCTGTCTTTTTTGCTCTCTTTGTTTCGTCTCTTGCGGCCTCCACTTGGTCATGGCAGCATGTTCATTGCGCCATAATATTAGGTGGTTAAAAATCAACATGTTGGAAGATGAGAAGAGGAGACTGAGAAAACAAAACGAAGAAACAAAAGCTGGGTTGCTTCACTTGCACCTGAGAAGAATAAGGGATGTGCCAAGTACATGTGGGCGGCTATTGATATTCTGAGCAGCAATAAGCAGAATAAAACAAACAAACAAACATACAGATAAACAAAATGTAAGATAAAGCCCAAACACAAACCAACCAAACAAAACTTTCCTTGCATTTCAAGTAGCTGGTCACTATTTAAAAGTGTGATAAAGAAGCATTTCATCAATTTTCATTAGAGAATCACCATGTTGGTGGTGATTTATGGTATGTCATTGTGACTGTCATGCAAAGGAAGTGGAGATACAGAAAAACTTTACAATTTGTCAATGACGAAATAAAAAAAATTTAAATAGTTGATGGACAGTGTACAGTGTTCACTAACACCCAGGGATGCAACACTCAAAGAAAACTAGTCCAAGAAAACCCCTTATCCCTCCCAGCGGGACTCATAAACATATGAATGCACCATTCTTCACATGTGGTCACAGTGGTTTCATCCTGATCACAGAGCCACTCAGCTGAAGCTGGTTTCCTGTAAAGATGGCAGGTAGGATATCGATAAAATCTCCAACTCAACTGAACCACCGTGGTTCCTCTCAATCGCTTGCATTGCCTTGATCGCAGTGGTCGGCCCTCAAATATAAATCACTTCACACGTATCGTGCGCCGCCATAATGGAAAAGATGCAGCCTGAATTACAACAGTGTCAGATAAGACGCAAACTATTTTGCAGTGTTTTCAGAAAACAAACCCATTATTCATTAGAGATCATCAGATTGTCAAATTGTTGGCTTATTGCATACTAACACAGTCGTTGAGCTCTGTTGATGGAGGGAAACAGCACAGGGAGGCGACTGTCACTACAAACAACCTTGCTCCAGGTTGCAATTTGTCATAATGATGGCACTCAATATTCTATTACATGTTTTATGTAAATGCTTCATATACTTGAATAATTTATAGAAAGAATAACATGCTCTAAACGACTGTGGGCTGAAAGTTAATGACAGCTTCTGTATTTAACATATTTGTGACTTTTTTTTTCTCTTATGAAGAAATATTTGTTGTAGGAATCTATTCTGCAAGTTTGTAGTGCAGCTGCTTAACTACAGCTTTTGGGCAGTTTTGAGTTCATACTTGTTTAGAACTTGAACGCTAACAGAGGACAGTATTTGATATATTTGTGTGTGGGATTGAATTCTTTTAACATATAGTTTAATGTATTTATTTATTGCATGTTGTTGAACTGAATTACCTCTGACTGAACTGCTTCATGTCTGATTATGCTGCATAATGAACAACACCTGCCATTAATGAGACATCTCTGAGGGGCGGAGCTCTAAGACAGTGGATGACCTAATAACCAGTTTTACTGTATATGTGTAAGTTCTTAAGAGATACAGTGGCTTTTGTAATATGGGCAGAACAATTACTGTAACAGGAATTAGCAGAAAACAAGATCAAACAATATCAAAGTAGAACAAAAAGTGTTTGCGTGTGTGTGTGTGTGTGTGTGTGTGTGTGCGTGTGTGTGTGTGTGTGTGGCGGAGGATGGTCTTGTATTAAAAAGAGGAACAAAGAACAAAGATGTGATGGAAATATGTCTGCTCCTCTGACAGCCACGTTCCCATGACAACGGTTGTTTTTGGTGACATGGGCGGAGACTTCTGGAGTAGCGAGGATGCATATAAACACACGCGTGCACACACACACATGCAGTCCCTCTTGCTCAGCCTGACTCGAAATGTTTTGCACCAAAAAGTATTTCAGTCGTCCCCTGCAGCCCATCGCACCCCTTCCCGAGTCTTTGTTCCTTCTCTTTCAACTTGGAGGAGGGGGCTGCAGTGTCATTTCTAAAATTCCCACTCAAATGACAACTAACATCTGGGCCTCTACGATGTTTGAAGAATCACAGGCCTCTTTCTGTCTTGGCTTGCTCTTTTTGCCTCTTTTGTGCGAGTTGTTCACCTTCCCTCTTCCTTTTTTCGCTTTTTTTTTCAGCACAACAAACTGAAAGGGATGTAATCGACAGGGGCGGCTCAATCAGCTAACAAATCAGCTCATTTGTCTGTTTGCGACTTTGCCCTGAGTCTTTTTCTGCGGCTGCTTCCAGCTCGATGCGGTGCATTTCTGAAGCTCACCTCAGAGAACCCTCACACACAAACGCACACACGTTCCATAAACACCTTGCAGGCAGATGACAGAGACAGTTTAGAAAGTCAGTGATCCGCTACTACTTTTTTTTTTTTTTTTTTCTAAAAGAATTTGATGGCTTTCAAATATGTGCCCATTAGCGCTGTGAGCATATGAGCAACCATTAGGGGATTCAAAAAAGAAGAATCCCTTTTCAAAGAATTCAGGGCTGTCGGCTCATTGCAGGTGCAAAGATAGTAATGTGGGCAAAAAAGTGCCTTTAAACTGTTTGGTAAGTAAATCACTGTCTATTCTCTGGCATCTCTACTGTAGAATCTCATCAAAGTATAATACCTTTAGATTTGCAATAAGCATTAGCATGAAGTAGACTTTGCCTTTGGTTTGTATAGAAGTTTGTGAAATACTTGTCTGACTTTAGTGATTATGTGTCTCTTTCCCCTGTATAGACATTTGCTCCATCTTTTGTTGCTACTGTCGATGCCAGGAATAGCACAACCTTGTGATGGATGTCATGATATTTAACTTCAACACTTAACTAACACCTTCAAACTGAATTTGCATTGCATTTAATTGCATCTTCAAACCAAAGTAATGAGAATATTAAAATGCACCCTTGCGCCTTAGGAACCTGAGGATACTGTAACTTGACCATATGGTGCCTCCCCCCTCCACTTCTGTGCATTCTGTGTGTAAACCCTTCGCAGGACCAGGAAGTCATTTTAACAGATAATCCAATAAGCCGGTGCCATCCTGTTGCTGGCAGGGCTGCGTGGCACCGTAGCCTGGTGAGTGAGAATAGTAGCTGGGAGGTGACAGGAAGAGTGTCTCCGCACCTCTGCGAGCCCGGCTGGCTCCCCGACAGCCACAGCCACCGCCTCCTGCCAAGTCATTCATTAACCCCAGCGGAGGGACTGCGGGAGGAGAGAGGATGATGGGGAGCGAAAGATGAGGAGAGCGGTGTCTCTGTGGGAGCGCATGAATAAGCAGCTAGAGGAGATAAAGAGGAGGAGAAAGGCAGCACTGGCTGGTGAAAATGTGTAAGCAATCCTGTCCAAACGCAGTAGCCTGAATGCTGCTATTCACGTATCCCGTGGCCACCGCCATCCATCACCTTTTCAGTGTTCTTCCCTTAATCAACTCAAATTTAAATCACATCACCGACACGATGTCAAGGCACCGGCAGCCCTGCAGAACCGGATTCAGACGATTAGTGTGCACGGCATTCAAGGTCCGTCTACGGGAGAGACTGCGTTCGCGGCGGAGAGTCCGAGAGGAAGCTGCGTCCTATAATTCATACGGACAGAACTGATAAGATGTGAGCCAGAGCAAAGTGGGAGCGTGGTTCTGGAGCCAAAGAGGGCGCAGGAGGGAGGAGTGTCATTGTGAAGCAGAGGAGAATGATGGTGAAGTTCGGGGGGTGGGGGGGCAAAAACTTCCGTTGGTGAGTTTGCAAGTAGGAGCAGAGAAGGAGGGAGCTGAAGAGGAGGATGAGGAGGAGGAGGAGGGGAAAAAAAAAGCTCCGCGGGGGAAAAGAAAAGGCCACGTCTGTGAGACTGGAGCAGGATGGTATTTTACTTGTCAGCCCGAGAAGTGAAAAGCCACACGGACGCGCACGCACGCAAACACGAGGCCGCCGCCGCCTCCCCTCGCATCCTCTCACCTTCGCTGCGTGTCCACCGCTGCAGCGCACACACCCACATAAACACACGTGCACGCGCTCAGAGGAAACACTCTCTGATCCCACGGCGAGAGCGAAGGGAAGGCCACCGCTCGCACACGGCCACCGGCTCAGCGCCGCTCGGCTCCGGAGCGAGAGCGGCCTGTAGATGGCACTGTAGCACTGCACAAGAACACTGGGAGAACACCACACACACACACACACACACACACACACACACACACACACACACACACACACGCACACACACACACACACACACAAAAGTAAACACACATATACTGTGCATGTACACGTGATATATCATATAGATTGAAAGTTGATATGTTCACACACGGTCATGCATACATGGTGTTTCAGGTGCAGGCATGTGTGAATATGACAGCAGTGTGCATGTGTGTATGTTTTTTGTGTCACATGCACACAATTCCAAGAAACAGGGAAACAGAGAGTGCACTTTACATGCACACTGCATGACAGTCGTGCAGCGTCACTGGCTAAAAATGTGAGGGTGATTTACTTCCTGTTTCTCCCTACGTTCGCACAGCAGGGTGTGGGACGTCGTGAGGCGCATGCACACACACACAAACACACGCACGCACGCACACACACGCACCTGCACATGGGTGCAAGTTTGCCATGAGTTATCGCAACGCTTGTGTCGCGTGTAAATGACACCTTATCTGTCTACAGTGTTACTGTCTGCAAAATGTCAATTCCGCCGTTGGATGCAGACACGCAGTCAGCGGCTCCCTCTCCCTCGCAGTCTGTCTCGCCAGCAGGCAAAACTCGCATTGATACAATATTGAGATTAGCGAAATGAACAAAAAAAAAAAAGCAACCCAGAAGGAAAGAGACAGATTCCAAGAACGAATGCAGAAAAGTGTGAAAAGCAGATAATGAGAGAGAGGAATCGACAGCGAGACACGCTGAACTACAAGGCCTGTCCCTCTCAAGCTTGGAGAGTTGTGTTCAGCAGCGCTGAGTGTTCTGTTGCGTTGACTAGAGGAGAGGGGGAAGGTTGCTGAAATAGATGACTCGCTCAGGGCTGTACACACACTCAGAACAGATGCAACCACAGCACTTCCTTAATAGTGTTCCTCACACAGTAATAGTGGGAATAGATCTGCAGGGTGAGTGTGTGTGTGTGTGTGTGTGTGTGTGTGTGTGTGTGTGGGTGCAAGTTTGGGCGCACATGTGGATTTCAATTTCTTTGAACTCTTAACTTCTAAGCTTAAAATGAAGGTAGGGTTCTCTGATGTGCAGGTTAAAAGAGAGAGGAAATTTGGGCAAAGTGTGTGTGCGTGTGTGTGTGTGTGTGCATTCCAATTAAAACAAGAGTTAGCACTGAGGAAGCTTAATTGAAAATCTCTACTTTACATGTCAAAGGATAAAGTAATGGAAAGTGTGTTACGACGTCCACATACATTTTACTTGAGGGAAGAGTGCAACATTGGGAAACAATCAATTATTTAAGTTTTTCTCTTGGAATAGGGTCGAGAACCTCGGACCAGCGCGTGGGGAGGGAACGCAGGTCTGACCCGGTCAAATTTTAAGGCCAGTGCAAGTGTGTGCAAATGACCTCTTACACAAAAATAAAAAAAGAAGTGGTTTTGGTGTTGGCAATGTGACAGCTGGGTTGTTAAGTGTTTGCTATAAAGAAAGAAGAAAGCGACACCTCTCCACAGCTGGCAGCTCATGAGACTTCGAGGTGCTTAAAGCACTGTGTGTGTATGTGTTTGATTTTAACTATTCAGTAAAAACACCTCTGACATACTGTGAGTGGTACATCCCTGTGTGTTAATAGCTAGCAGGTTGTAGTTTATACAGTACATGTTGGTAAGAACCCAATTGAGATGTCAGCCCCATTCCTCTGAAATTCCTAAAATACAAAAAGCCAACACAGTCACAAGACGACTGGAGGTTTCAGCGAAATACAAACTATCACCTCAAAGGTAGATATGCTGATGCCAGCACTGTTCAAATCATGCACACGGCACACAAATAACCACGAGGCGCGTATTACACAACAACGCGTCAAATGTCAAAGTCAGATGTCTGCTGTACAGTTCCAGCTCTATGCACTCATTCTCACTGTGAAGTACAGTGAAGCTTCTGGCTGGAGGACGTTCCTTCCACCCTGGTTTGGATGTTTTCAGAGGAACATGCATCATAGATGTAAACACTACTACACCACCACCATACAACTGGGGCCACTTCAGTCCACTGTGTCGTTGTACATGACAGTGAGGGAAGCAGTGCGATCCAGTAGAGCGGGTTCAGTGTGGCCAGAAAGGAGAGGCCTTGAGAATCCTGTAAGAGGATATTTAGTCTTGAATTATTGCCTGTGCTCCATGTGTTAGGGCCACATATGCTTTTGAAATAATCATATGCTATTGCTCGGTGCCAAATGAAGGTCTCCTTTCACAATGACCCATTAGTTAAAGTCCCTGACTTGAAAAAGAATGCATGATTCATGAGCGGACCGGGGAGCTGATCCTATTTTTAAGTTCACGCTGGACGAGTCATTTCCATAAATTTCCCCGGTTTGAATATGACTGCAGACTGTTGTGAGCCTTAGCCAAAGGGCCAGGGGTCGAAGTGGTCCACTCGTGGTTAAAGACTCTCCATGTGAAATGCTCTTTCCTTTTTGTCCCCATTTCTGAACCACATCCATTCGTTTCATCTCAAACACTGGCCCTGGTTTCCCCTTCCACCTGTCCGTTTTCCACCTGCCCCCCTTACCCGCCTCATGCTCTTACACCTCTATCAAACACCACTCTCCTATTTAACCTCCCTCAACCCTTCACTCTGTCCATCCTCATTCCTCTGCATTTTCTCTCAGTGCCTCCTCACCAGCCCCTTTCTCTAGCTTAATCTTCTGAACTCCATCCTTCCACCTATCTCTCATTGCTCCATCCCATTTTTCTTTCTAATCCATATTCATGTAATTTCTATATGGCAGCCTAGGGCTGCTGTTAGAGACTGTTACTTTGTGTTAAAGGTCTTGAAAGCCTGCCTGATTTACAGTAATAACTTGGGATACATCCAGAAATACCATTATCGAAGACACACATGCGCACACACACGCAAGCACGCACGTTATTTCCTTCCTACCTCCTGTCTCCTGTCTTTCTTTATATCTTCAATGTTCTTAAACTGAGCTGCTTTAACAATCAATACATACTGTACAATCCAACAAAAACATGACTCGTAATGAAATCCGAAGAGAATACATGGCGCCTGTCTGCACACACGTGCCTTTGTGTGTTTGTCTGTGACTTTCCCGTACACGAATGTCTGAAGCTGTGAAGTAAATGGGAAATGCGGATATTAAAGAGTCATCAATTCATGCTGCAACGAGGGAGGATTGATTGAATTTGCCCAGAGTTACAATAACTACGCAGGTAGCGAGAAAAATCAAAGCGCGCTTGATGCGCAGGGAGTCATTGCCTGAGTCGTGTAGTAAAGCCAGCGGGATTTAATACAAATGAAGAAGTTTGCTCTGAATAGCACAATTAGCGGTTTTCATCTGGGATCTGATGATTCAAGCTATCATTACCTGTGAGACTATGAACGCAGCAGCGTGCAGCTGTCACATGAGGGTTCATGTTAAGTACTGTACTGTATATTTACAGTACAGACGCTGTGCCTACTTTACAGTTCAAGTGTAACAGAAAAGATTGTTCCCATAAGCACGTGTGTAACCTGCTCCAGCAATTAATAATTAAATATCAGCAGTAGTAATAGGAGGCATCACTGCTGCATCCACAATACTACACCATCAGCACCAGCTAACTCACTGCGTAGTTACCATCCATCCATCCATTTTCTAAACCGCTTACTCCCTAATGCGGGGTCACGGGGGTGCTGGAGCCTAACCCAGCTGACTATGGGCGAGAGGCAGGGTACACCCTGGACGGGTCGCCAGTCCATCGCAGGGCAACTGCGTAGTTACCATTTTACTATTTTTATATAGTGCATACGGAAAAAACGTTGCAGAAAATGCACCGAAGCTCAAGGAGGAATGCTTGTGTTGCATTCATGCATCCTGAACTGGTGTTACACAAGGAGAAAGCCATAGATTAACTGTGGGCAGAAGCAACGTCAAGCCTTCTGGGCCAAAGCGTGTGTCAGGTGAACCACAATGAACATATATTATATTGTCCGACAAGGCCACAGTGCTTCAGTTCCAGAGCTGCCTCATCTACCGTGAAAGGCCAGACGTGAATGAAATCAGAGGTCTGCGACCATGATTTGTTTGAATAAAAGCAGTGAGAGTTATGAACTCTTGTATTTAAGTATTTAATACATGAAGTGAAATGAAATGAAAACTTGATGAAACCCACGTTGGTTTGAACCTTTTCGTTGTGAAACTACATTGACATCAACACTGGCTTTATGGCAAACAATCATCCTCTATGAGGCACAAAGTATCAGCGACAGCGTGTACAACATTAGTTATGTTTGGACATGACGTGTAACATTCAACAGAATACATGATATATAATAAAATAATAAGTCTACAAATCCATGCAAACAGAAACACTGTTCAGCATCAAAGAAAGACGACCAAAAGAGATGATGTCACAATCCTTAGTGCAAATCTATAGTGCATATGAATGTACATGTACAGTATGTGAATGCAGATGATTTAAGCAGTCATTGACTGAGAAGTGTTAAACATTCTAGTTGTAACATTCTGTTCAAAATGAGTTATATATGTTTTTTGGCCACACCTTTGTGGTTTTGTGAAATTAATAAATTGTGGTGGTGTACAGTGTAACGGCAAAATGATTAGTTGTCGTTGTCCACATGCTGCATTTCTGATCCCAACACATATGAATATGACTGTACTGAAGCAGTTCTACAATGGTCCAAAGCTGCTCTTGAAATTTTTTTTTTTTTTCATTTTACGAGTAACTCACTACTGGAGACAGAGACAGGCGTGATTTTTTCAGAGAGCCCCTCCTTGGGGATATGCAAAGTTACGGGGCCGATCAACCTTGAGGCCGTGGCCAGACTAACAAACAAGGTGGAAATATAAGTTATTTAACAGTAACAGCTGAGCAATGCAAACATGATGCCAGGACACAGCAACAAGCCACAGACAGGCACACGACAAGGAACGACATTATCGCAAAAACACAACCTGTAACGTGTAACAGGAAACCAAACTAACCGCGTACACAGACCATCCTAAGGTTACGTTTGCTTATGTGTTAATGTTACATGTCTGTGACTTTGGAGAAGATGGGAAAAGGAAAACCAGGAAATTCTAATAATCATGTTTACTTGTTTGACCGCATTAAGCAGCAGCTACGCAAATGAATCTAGACTTGTCAACGCGCTCCACCAACACATAAATAAACCACACAAAAAACAAACACATCATCTTTTTTATGTTTATGTAACGCGCATATCCCCCAAGAGGGCTTTTGATATAATGTTTGAGCACCACGCAGCAGCACTGTCAGTCACACATCAACACGATTCAAGAACAAAGCGCCGCTCCCCCAGATACGCTGCCAGTGTGTCACGCAAATTAATAATCATCTTAATTATAAGTTAACTGCGCATAGCATAACACAAGAACCTACTCACTATCTTACTGACACTCAAACCAGACACGTGATGCAAATCTGCTCCCTTGATTAATCTGAGCTCATATTTACTGTTAGAATTGTTTATTTCTACTGTAAAACTAAAGGAAGCGTTGGTCGAAGTTCTTGTTGATTTATTAAATCCAAACTCTTTCTTTCATATGTGACGTGTCTGCACCTACACTGTTGCTCGTGACCGTGGTCGACAGTAAATTACTTCCGCGCAGATGCCCTTAAACAGTAAATTTTTTATGCCATTCTCCACCACACTCAGGCCCCCTGAGCAGCCGCCACACCATGTGAATGTTTAATGACTGTTGCTTAATTAAAATCTTGTTGAATATACATAAATACAGTGCACTGACCTTTCCGTGAATCTCGGCAATTCACCTTGAGATCCGGCTTTAATGGTCAAATTAATTGGAGAGGTCAAAAAAGGACAGGCAGACGCCCAGGCCCTCGACTCTGGATCCGAGCGTGCACGTGTGGATCTGCATCCGCTCGGCCGCCGCATAATCAGGCAAGATGAGAAAACAAAGGTGGGTCTTTACACGGAAACAAAAGTAAAAGGGAACAATAACAGGCCAAATGAGATGAGGAAAGAGTTGTCATCTGCTCCCAAACCGTTGAGACTCAATTAAAAGTTTCTCCGTTCTGCTAATGACAAATTACATCAGTGATGGAGGGAGTGATTGTAAGACAGAGACGGAGCCACAGAGTCCCTGATTGCTTTCTGAATGAGGGGAGCTATCAGGGCCAGTTTGGGGAAATGGCTGCCGCTGCACACATGTGACAGTAAGTCTGAGCCTGTGCACATTTTCCCCGTCTTTGTCTAAGACACACATTCAGCCACACACACATGAATCAACTTGTCACTATAATACAAAGCCTGTCCTGCTAACAAGAGGGGGTGGGGGCAAGCATGAGGGATTTAAAAATCAAGGGATGGAGAGAGACAGATAGAAAGACAGCAATCCCCTAAGCTGTAATGAACCCTCCATCCTTTTTCCCCCTCATCTCCCTCGCTTCTTTCCGACTGATGAAAAGAGGAAAGGTAGACAATGGAAGCTATCAAGGAACACAATGGGAAATCGTTATTGTGGTGTCATAAAACTCCTGTTGGCTGAGTTGATGCTTGAGTGGCAGCGGGAAAAGGCTAAACTTTATTCTATGACTGCTTAAAGTAAAATTATGCTCTACAGCACTTTTCAAAGAAAAGAGGAAAATGGCTGTTGGCAATAACAGCGCAAAGGGAAATGGAAACGTTATGCTTAACTGTTATTTGTATCTATTAAAGGGTGACAAGTGTTGGATATTGAGCTGTCACCTATTTTCTACAAATCGCAGTGCGGTGTATTTAACCATAAATCAAAACATGACCCTTGATCTACACTTGAACCTGGGGAATAAGATTGAATCTGGTTTACAGACAGGGAACACTGCCACAAAACACATGTCCACATAAAAACGATATCTCCAGGAAAAAGACCAAAAAAAACAAAACTGACGCTGGGTGTTTAAGTAGGTGATACAATGATACAAAGTCATGAAATAGCTGCGAGTGATCATAAACAGACAAGAAAAGATTATTTCTTCTTCTTTATTTACATACGTGTCAGAATGTGGCTTTGTGTGATGTGGTACCAGGTATTCAGAACACATATGACCGCACAGTTGTACAGCTACCAAAACATGCGATCGCAGACACGCGAGGATGGTCCTATCGGTATTGGTCCCCCTGTTTTCCAGCACGACACAACGGTGGGAGGGGAAAAGTTCTCCTGGCTTCCAATCACAACCCCAGTACGCAGCAAAGTGAAAAGCCTCGGGTCAAAGAGAGCGACACACACACACAAAGAATGAAAGAGAGGATAAAGAGGATGAAGGAGCGTTACTGTGTATCTGCTGTTACACAACCTCCACAGCGAAAGGAACAACTATTTTTACTTAAAGTTCAGACTCACACGGAGTCAGCGCAGCCACAGAGATAGGACGAACAGCCTGTGTGCTCATACAGTAGGGAGCATGTGTTTAAAGGCAACGTTATAGACGCAGCGAAACACAGTGCACCTTATGAAAGACACGCATCAAGTCAAGAAACACGCTTGTGGTCCTGTTGGTGACAACCTGTCGCTGTGGCCTGAAAGGGGTGACGTTTTTTAAACTATACTTTAACTTTGCAGCTTCGAATGAGTCTGGTTTTGTTTTGTTTTCCCCTCTGCGTTCCTTTATGGGATCCTTATTGATCACTTTTCACTTTGCCAGGGATTTATTAATGTCGGTGCTGCTGGTTCACAAGTATTCCACTGGCAAACCAGTGGGAGGCATGTTTTATACAGCAGCTATGGAAGACACACCGTGTTTACCTCGTTTTATGATCTATCATTACCCACATATTTTGCACTATTTGGTCTGCAGATCAGTTTGAAAGACTGTAGGGCATAAACAACCGCAGCAAGATGTTAGATGAAGAGCTGCAGGCCTCGAGCACATCATCACAGTAAATACCGTATCTAGCCTTGGTGGTCTGCCTCCTCAAGTCCATCCCCTTTTATCTTGTTGTGGGAGGTAGAAACAGAAAACAATACTTCATATTGTTTTATACTGTTGGATTTGTCAACATATTTCAAAGAAGAAATCTATTTTCCAAGCAAGGGAGGCAGAATTTTAGCCAACTAGTGCAGACAAACCAGGCATCCTTCTCCCAAAATGTGTCCTTTAGCTCCTACTGGACAGTTACAAGGTGTTTGGCCTCCACACAGTGAGTTTGCTGACCAGGTACAGTAAATATTGGTACAAATCAATCAATTAATTAATTACAATCACCATACTGTACAGTACTTTCAATGATGACACATACAGTATATTGATTGTTACATGCCACATAAAACTTTGATTCTACAAACATTCTGAAGCATTTGTTTTAAAATGTTTTGTTCAAGTTGCAAGCAGACACATACTGTACCTGCTGTAACTCCTCTCTCGTCACAGTGGAGTGGAATAGTGCCTGGTCAAGGGCAGAAGGACTGTGATGAAGCAGACCCATTCTACAGGGGGAACCGAGACCAATGATCTCCTAGGAGAAACTTCCAGGTGGTCGATTAATCTCACGTTTTAGCTCGTCTGACACTTGGAGGTGCTCTGCGTACGTATGCTGAGACAACCAGAGAAAGGCTGCAGCCCCAAGATACGATTGTAGCGTCTGTCACCGAAGCACAGGAATGACCAACGGGGAAAAAAAAAGAAGTTGTGACGCTCTCTGCCCTTTAAAAGTGGAAGAAGAGCTTTGAAACTCTTAGAAAGTAATTTTTTCCAAAACACCAGTTATTCATGGACAAAAAGGAGACTATTGCACCTCACAATCAGTTGCTATTGGATTTTGGATTGCATCGTTGACCATTTTCCCACTCCGTGTCCTATTGTGGATACAGATACAGTGTAAATTGTCATCATGGAATTTCACAGAAACATACAAAGCACTGTTTATCGATCTGAGCAATTTTCCTCAACTCTTTTCTAAATGAAAACTTCTACATCAGTGCAACATAAAACAAAGTGTTACAAATATGAGAAACCCAGGACATTTGAGGCCTCTGCTTCTCTGAGTGGATTAGCCTTGAAATTATTCAGATATTATAAACAATGCTCGTCCTGAACTACAGATGGCCCTTAAGCTCACGTTGCTCACCAACATATTAGTACTGAGGAAATAGTTTAGCGAACAGTTTCTTAGCCACTTTAGAGGTGCTTATAGAGGCAGTTTGCAGCTTCAAAGGTTGCCGTCTATCTCAAGGGCAACTATAATTCCAAGCACACACACACCTCCACACACACACACACACACACACACACACACACTGAGTCCAGAGTACCGTAATGGAACTGCAAGAGAGATCCGTTGCCGGGTGCATGCTGTTGCTGCTGTTATTGTTTCTCCGTGCCTCACCCACTCGTCTCACTCTTCGCCAAACCTGGATTGTGGGGCATCAATCCAAGGTCAGCGCAAGTGAGAAAAAAGTTGAAAAACAAAGAAAAGCAGTAGCAAAGAGACAGTGTAATAGAAACATATCAAACCCCGTTGGGTGTGAAGGTAAGCCTGTGATGGAGCCGACAGGAGAAAGACCAGAGAGGTGAGAAGTGGAATAAAGGACCAAACAGACGAAAGATGAGGAGGGGAGCTGAACAGTGTAGGCGAACTGTCCCCCAGCGCATGACAGATTAGAGACAGAAGGAGGGGAAGTTGCTGAGATGAAGGGAAGAAGTTCCTCTGAGGGTAGCATTTTTTTGGGGACCAAAGAATATGTGGGAATTGAGAAACAGCAGGGGAGAGTAATCGAAGAGAGATAGATATTTGACAGCTTACTAAGGCCTGTCCTCCTCAGTTACTGCCAAGCGCAGTATTGCACAGTGTCACAATTACTACTGTTCTGCTGTATTGTGTTGCGATAACTACACAATACACAATACAATACACAATACGAAAACTACTGTTAATTGTTTATAGTTTATGTCTGTAAAATGGGTCTTTCATGTCCAGTTACTACTATTAAGCTTATATTAGAGTTATTACAGTATATTAGAGTATTAAAGTTTGGCCTGGACGTGAATCCTTCCAAAAAAGACTTCACTAAATCTGAAACTTTCTAAAGATCACTGTGGCTCAAATGAACTGATGAAGCTAAGACTGAATGGTTCCCAGCATTTAATTTTGCGTAGAATTCATTCAGACAGTGAGGTAGCGTATGGTGGAGGCAGCAGGTTAGTCTGGGACTGTTTGGATGTGTCAGAACCCGGACTGCTTGCCATTACGGAGAGTGAACGGGTTTTTGACAAGTTCTGAACATAAGCACCAAATGAAGAATGGCCAAAAAACTCCTCCAGAACACGATGTCAAAAATATCTAAAAACATGTAAAAGGAATGTTGCATGAGTTTGCAAGTGGTTCTATTAATTAATAATTCATAAAAACCAACCATTTGAACTGGGTTCTGCTGGGATCTATTACTGAAAAGAGAGCTTTTCCTCTCCAGTGTTGCCTAATGTTTGCTCAAGGGGGACTTGTTGGGGTTTCTGTGTAATTCTTCAAAATGGTTTAATGTGGATGGATTGAAATGATTTGAATATAGGAGTTTGGGTGTAGTAAACGTTTAAAGCAGTTTTTAACTAACTGCAACATAGATTTATAAAATAAATGCTTGAGTTCAATGTTATAGTGTATGTATTGTTATATATGTTTCAATTCCGTTCCAAAACTTGAATAAGACAAATAATAAAAGATTGTTTCTGTTACTGCAAATCAGTACATATGCAACATGTACAAATTTCATATACTGTAATAATGTCACGTAATGAGCAGACAGGTAAATACACAAATTAAGAGAAAAAGTTTTATTAAATATTCATAATGTGTGTGTCTCATTTCTGTCTGTGACCATTAATGGTGTGTAGTGTGATTGAACAAGGGTTTCTCCCATTATCTAATATTTATACTGCAAACCTTATCAGGATAATCTGAATGTTAATAGAAAGAGGAATTTAAAATCTAGTGATACAGTCAAGGTATGACTGGATGTTGTACTGTACTGCATGTTGTACGTATCCAAGAAGCGATGTGGTACTGTAAATATTCCAGGCAAAGCAAAAAGCCATTTCAGTCCTGACTTTTAACAAAATGGTTCCTGCCCCGGCATCGGCTTTATGTGATTCGCCCAAACCCATCTGTAATTCAGGGATTCATTTCACAGGACGGAGCACAGACCAAGAGAATAAAATCCGTATCACCTCTGCTTTCTTCAGCTCGCCCTACATTATTCAGCCATGTCAAGCTGTGGATGTAGGAAATCTCACACAGGGAAACGTTGCACGTGACCTCTGGAAGTGGAGGGCAGGTCTGCTCCTGTTGGCCCTCTATGTTATGCATGAAGGGACGGGGTCAAAGGTCGTGGCTGAGCTCTCGGCCCGGCACAGGGAAGAAGGCTGTGATTGATGCGGGGATGCGCGGGGGTCAGGCCCACCCCTCTCCATCATGAGGTTTTACAGAAAGTGTGATGCAGTTTGATGTACATGCACACAACACGTCAACACATCTAACACCTTCACGCACGCACATTTTCTCTCTCTGAACTGGGCACGTCGGTGGAGGCCTTTCTAGAACCATCACCCTCAAATACCTTCTCCCCAAAGTGTCCATCAATCATCCTGTCTGCCCGGTGACACTAATCAAATCTGACGGCCCAAACTCACGGCTTTCTGCCCCTCCTGTCTCTTCATCCTTCCATCTCACTTAACCTCCACGCTCGCTTTCTCCCGTTTCATCTGCCTCTCGACGTCTTGTACTGGTTGCCACTCAGCAGCCACGCCATGTCAACGGTTGTCTCTGAAGAGATTATTGTATTTCTAGCTCCGTGTTTCCAGACAGCGGGGAACAGCTTTCTCAATGACTCAATTAAAAAGCAATTACGAGCTGGCTAAGAATCACAGATCTAATACAGTGTGGTGATTTTGTGTAAACAAAGATGTTGACGGCTCTCCGTTTCACTCTTTCGCTCACTGCTCATCCTTTGGCAGGAGAAAGCAAAATCCCAACAGCAGCCTTCAACTGCCCGGCAACGGGCCCTCACAGGTGACCAGCTACAGATAAGCTACGGCTCCACTTCTTACAAATAGGCCACAGCAGCAGCGGCAGCAGCAGAGCTACTGCACCACTGCTGCAGATGCTGTAGGACAAAAAGCATGTTTCAGTAATTAAGGACTTGTGAAGTCCTGTGATGTTTCTGACTGTGCTTGTTGTCTTATTCCATGCACTTTGTCATTTTCCCTTTCTCCCCCTATTCTTCCTTTTCATCACCTATTAGCTCTCTACCCTCATCTACCCTTTGGATTCTCTTTTTCTTTTTTGATTGCAGCCAACGACTGCTCATTAAGAATTATAGCCTCAGTGGCATTGCTTGTAAGGGGTTAATAGACATATAGACCTTGAACACAGAATCCTTAATGGAACCAAGAGGAGGTTCAGCGGAGGTCACGGGACTCAGGAGAAGCCGCAGCGCCACTTACGGAAGCTCACGCAAAAAGAAGAAATATATGGAAAATGAACACGATCGGCGCCACCTCAGTTCACTCAGCTGCTCAAATGATCATTTCAGAAAGTATTTGGATCCCTCACACGCTTTTTGTGTCACATTTGCATCAGTCTATGCTTAATAAGACATTATCTCATAGCGCACACATGTTTGTAGAAAGTATTACATTGAATGAATCATAATCCAGTGATCTCCATGATCTCTTCCAAGTGTCTGGTCAATCTGAGGAAACAACCAGGACGACACTGGTCAGAGAAGCATTCGCCTAAAATTTAATGTTGTAATTGCCCACAAATGGGCAGTTGTACATTTATGATTAAGATTCATTACGGTAAGTAAGTTGTCAAAAAGCTAAAAAAGCCTGAACATTTTCTCCCATTTGTATGAAGCTTCACAAATATGAAGAGCAGGAATTAAATTGCTAAATTAAAAGGTATTTACTCATTTTTCGCCCTCCCTCCTCTACTCCTTCTGCCTCGCCTCTTCACAGCATTTCTCTAAGTCAATCTGTAATGACAAATTTATTTTTCTCATGTCAGTCAATGTAAATGTGCACAGACGCTCATTTGCATGTGCGCTTATGGGAAGGTGCGACGCGTGTGCACACGGACGCCAGCTAGAATGGCTCCCTCTCGTTTTCCTCCGTCTCCGTTCATCCCCTGTAATAAAAATGTTAATTGAAACAAAGTCAGCCAAGAGATATGATTATGTGTGTGTACGGGTGTGAGCGAGCGTGCGTGTTTGCAGATTTAAGAGAATTTCCAATCGCTCTCCCACACATACATCTATCTGCTCATGATTAAGGTTTGTGGGTGCGTGTCTGTGAGTGACTGTCGCAGCTCATGCTGATTCCATGTGATGTGGAGCTACAGAGCCCAGACCGGGAGAGGAAAGTTATTAATTTTTATCTGCTCTGACGATTCAGCTGTAACTTCACAAATAACGGCGCTGACGCTAACCTGCACGCGCAAGCAGCTCCCATAATGACACACACAGATTACAGCCACGCGCACACGCATGCAGATAGAGGAGGGGTCACAGTTCAGCAGCGTCTTACAAAAGGTAGTGGAGTGATTTTCGCAGCATCTGTCTGTGGGTGACTCCAATGCTGCACAACTAGCTCAGCAGACAAAACTAAAAAAACAAGATAATATTTGAACCATTGTACTGCATGGGTGATACTGCAGTATGAATTCTTGATTAGGTCTTGCCATGTTCTGTGGTGATGAAACAAAACATATCTATGTTCCATTTGCATTGTGTAATGGTGACACTCATTCACTCATCTTCTATTGTTTAGACCTTGAATGGGTTGAAGCGATGCTGGGCGAGATGTGGGATAAACCCTGGACAGGCCACTCCAATACAGGCCACAGACACACCTCACACCTACTGTGTGGGTAGTTTAAACAGTTAAATCAACCTAACTGCATGTCTCTGGACTCTGGGAGGAAACTGGAGCAAACAAGAACCACAAACCCCAAATTTGTGTTTACAATATAAATTGCCCTGCAGCCACGAGGAGCCATGGATTCACTAAACCACTTTTTATTTAACCCATTTGAATGTCATCCCCCCAACAAACAGCTGGTATCAGCTTGTTACCTCAAGTAAGTTTGACAGTGCAGCAATAGGATGAGCGAGAAAGAGTGGGATGTTCAAGGGCAAATCCTGTATGTTCTTTTTAGAATTTCAAGCACTGTTGCCAGTAAAACCATCACCTGTTCCAACTCAGCTGACACCGTTAGCTGTTACTGAGACCCCACTGCCACAAAGCAGCACATTTAAACATACTGACTCAGTTCTCCTCTTTGTGGGTTATGGCACGGGATATATTTAGGTTATAGATTATGTTGTTTAATTTGATTAAGGGGCAGTTTTTTTCTGTATTGATTAACAATTATTTCTACTAATACAAGAAGCAGCAGTCACAGTGGAGTAGAAGTGCAGTAAAATATAGAGGGGTTTAAGATTGCTGCAAGAAAAATTAAGTGATACATCAAATATTTCCCTTAGCTAATTGCAAATTCTGATTATGTCACACATACTGTATGCAAACAAAGACAGTGAATAGACGAACAGATTGTTTGGAATACCATAGTTTGTGTTATGGAAGTTGGCGCTAACTGTTGTTCGTATACATTTATTTTACAGTAGGTTGACGTTTTTCTAAGAGATTTCTAGCAGAAATGATGCCCCCGTCATTCTTTATGCTTTAACTCGTTCATGGCTTGTGCTTGAAAGCTGCAATGAATGAATGTTTTTATTATCACTTAATGAATTCAACATCAGAAAACAGCTCAGGTTGCACATTTGAACTTCCCAGAGCCCAAGCTGATGCATTTAAATTGCACATTATACCCAAATAACAAAATCCAATCAGTCCAAAAACAAAAATATTCAGGTACAGTGTATTTATTGTATTGTTTGACAAACAAAACTATGGAATCCTCATATTTGAGAGACTGGAAGCAGCAAAGCTGAATCATATTTGGTGCAGAAGTGAATAATGAAATACACCATGCGGGAAACCTATCGCCAACATAGCAAAGATCCTCAGCATGGACACTATTACTACTCTGTGGCTGCACTGCTTACTAGCAATTAGCATTTGTAAATGTATTTTTCCATCCTTTTGTGTTGGACAAAAATAGGTTTTGCCACAGGGTTAATAATCGGTGTTGTTGCTCCAAACTCCGGTCCACTAGGTGGTGACACCACCTCTACGGGTCTGATCCGAACCCTGACAGTCACCCAGGCACTGGAAGAACACTCACAGTGATGGATGGAACCACATCAACAGTACGCAATGGGTCAAGACAACATGATATTAAAGTATCTGACTCTGGGTTTAAGGTTGTGAACACTGTCAAATAATGTTAGCCTCATTTTGTTCTTACTGTATGTTTGTCACTTTGTTGACAAGACAAACAGGAAGTGAGGGATCGAGACCATGTTGGAGTCACACACTAGTCCAAGCTACAGTGACACTTCCTTACCCAATAATCAATTTTATTTTGACACTGAGGAAGATAGTGATATATATGTTTACATGGTCAGGTTACCCTAAATCACCTCCAGAGGTGAGTGTGATGGACTGGGGACCTGTCCGGGGTGTGCCCTGTTCAAAGGGGGCCGGAGAACAGACTAGAGCCGCTCACTGGAGCGGAGGAACCGGCATCTCGCGCTGGGCAAACTAACTAGACCCCCCACTGGGGAATGTTAAAAACGCTCCCTGGCCGCCCACTGAGCCACGCCAGGACACAAACACAAACGAGGGGAGAGGGAGCCACAACGCCCCCCCCCCACTACCACAGGTGAAAACAGTAACGACGACTACAGACTAGGAGTTAGTCCTAGAAACACATGACACCACAGAACAAACAAGGAGGACAAATGGCAGATGGGATAGGTACCAGCACCCTTAGGAGGATAAACGGTTCAGATTATAAGTCAAAAATATCACTATGGTAATTAAGCAGTGAATTTACACTCTTTACCAGGGCCCATTGTACATGACTTATGTTCTCATTAGGCCCTTGTGCATCCTGTGTGTGAATGAATGTTATTCATCTAAAATATTAACGCCGCATACTCTGAGAGTAAAGGCTAGAGGGGGAGGCAGGAGAAGCAGTGAAGCAACAGGATTTGTGGGCAAGCTTTGGTAACATGTGATTATCATCCATCACAGTGTGAACTGTAAATAAACACACAAACACATTAGCCAAACACAGTCTCCACTGTCTGTGTGCGTCTGCGGGACAACAAACCTATTGGCTGTGTGTCGCTAATAGGCCCCCGCTGCAAAAAACCAACGGTAGCAGTCACATTTGAGCGAAAGGAGAGGGGGAATTTTACTTTGTGAAGGCATCATTACGCCAGTTGTTTGTTTAGGGATGCTCATTACAGTAGTCTGTCAAGTCTTCCTGAGCGCTGTGTTCTCCGTTATAACAAGACGGACGAGAAAATGTCTAAAAACATATAAATGGTGGCTGTCAGTGGACGGAGGAAAGGACGAGGAGGAAGTATCTCCGTCCAGCGTTGTTTTTCAATTTCTCCCACGGCAACAAAGGTTCCACGTGTCTGCATCCTTTCAAAAGCCATGAGGCCAAATATGACCTCCCTTTAGCCGGACAATTTAAAAAGTTCAACCTAGACTTTTATTTTTTTTTTTCATTTTTTAGAGTTAGAACATGTTTTTACATGTTCACTGCTGATAAAAATGAGTGATGGGATGATTTCAAAGGCAAAGGGAGGCTCACGGCCCTTTAAAACTCTTTTTAAAAGTCCCTCCTCTCTGCCTCTCTGATCCAAAGGGAGATGAAAGCGGTAGACTAATGCTTGCTAAGTGACATTTCTCCATCTCTGATCTCTGCTGCTCATGCAGACAGACAGGGGAATAAAAAAACACAGTTTCCCTCCTTCCTTGTATATTTTCTCTCTTCATCTCTCTGTCTATTCTGCATTTCATTTGCACACACACACACACACACACACACACACACACACACACACACACACACACACACACAGACACACACACACACACACACACACACACACACACCCTTGTGTCCCAAATCAGATGTGCGTTTGATGGCGAAGGGGTTTAACGCTATAAAAAGTGTAATTTGCAAAGTGTTTGTTTGTGCTGCCTGCTTATCTTCTTCGGTTCATCACTCTGTAACCTTGAGATAAACATATGAATGACACTGGATGCAGTAGCTGTGCAATTAATTACCAGCACACGCTCATACACATGCAAATATGTGGCTGTGCAATAATCCGTGTGGCTGTGCACGTGCGCCAGCGTACGCGGAATCCGCCAATCGTGACAGGAAATCTCAGAGGGACATTTTGTTTTGCATCAACAGATTATGACACACTATCGATGCATATCTTGCGATGAAATGTTTATTCATGAACTTGACCATAAAGGCGCATTGGCAGGTACACAAAGGTGTTCGTAAGCACACACACACACACACACACACACACACACACACACACACACACACACACACACACACACACACACACACACACACACACACACACACACTCCCACGCTCGTCACTATCTGCATCACATATCACAGCGCTGCCACCTAATCACCAGGAGTCAGCTCCCACAGGGGAAATAATTATATTGTCAGCTCTCTGTCACTGTAAGAGCTCTACCAACAACAAAATGCTGGGATGCTAACCAGGACACATCAGATTGTCTCTTCAGCCCATAACAAGGTTGCTGTAACATCTCCAATGTCACAGCTCTCACCATTCATATTATCTACGGAGCGATGCATCCAGAAACGCAGAGGTGTCTGTTGGTGTGTGTCACCACTGCGCGTCTGTCTATTAATTTGTGTTTGTGTCAGGTGAAAGCGCAAATCTATTTTTAAGGATGTAACTTGTGATGAGCATCAGTGTAATTTAATGATGTATTTTAATGACAGCTGCTGTAATTTGTATTCATTTTAACTGCTTTGCACCAATGCCCGGGGTGATTTAATGATGTTGCACAGGTTTCATCGATGGGAATAGTTGGCTGTAGAGGGTGAAATAAATGCGTTTTGGGTAATTGCTAGGAGAGAGCAGAGTCAGAATGTGTTGATTGAGCTGCTCGTGGCATGCAGCCTCTCTGCCTCTACACTTCCACCTACTCGCCCATTAAAACAGCACTCAATCACTTTCACTCAGCTACTGAACTCTACCTAAAGCTAATTTGGCTATCATGCCTCTTTCTTATTACACAGTAGGATTTCCATCTCTACCTTTACCACACCTGTGTTTTTTTGTTGTTGTTGACCTGAAGTCTGCTTTTCAAATCTGTGCCAATTATACTGTAGTGAGAACACTGTAGCACGTGTGTGTGAGTGTGTGTGTGTGTGTGCTTGCTCACATGGAAGACGACATCAACTATGGATTGTAGGAATTGCACAAATCTGAGCCACAATTTAGTTTGAGTGACGTAGGAGGACATTTATGTTCCTACACAGGTCTAGTTCTTTGCAGTGTAAATAACCTGGCAATTCCTACCTTGCTAGATTCCACATTAATCATTAACACTATATATATATATATATATATATATATATATATATATATATATATATATATATAAATCATTAACACTTGAAACTGATGATTTGAATGTTGGTCTCTGACTTAATCTTAATCTAATCTTTTAATGAAGCCGTCTTTGAAGGGTGGATAATGATCAGTTCTGGTGATGTCACTGACTGACTGAGCTCTCACAGTGCTGTGGTTCCCAGTTGTTGTTAATTGGTGTTCCAGCTGCTAGAAGTGACTGAATTCAGATGAGTATGATGCTAAACTATCTGGACTTCGCTTCTAACTAGAGATTTTCTTTACTTTTTAAAAAAAGCGTAAAGATGCACGAAATAGTATCTCAGGCTACGTGAACAGGTAGCTTCAAAAAGAAAAATAAATAAATGAATAAACTCATGGCAAGTCTTTTATGTGATTTGAGTAAAGTGATAAGATCCTGGGTAGATTTTGATCGAAATCTTGCCAGAGTAAAGGTTGTAAACAACAAAAATTGCCTTTAAACTTCTCAATGCCTCACGCCTCAATGTAACATCATTAATACTGTACACTTCATACTACAGCCAAAAGATTATTATGAGGAAGCCAAGTTCTGAAGAACAGTCATGGAAGACAGATCTCCTGCCCACATTTAACACAACTGTAAGATATTAAGCAATAACACGGATCTGCAAATACATGTACACTTCTTCACCTTTTAATTGAATCTGTCTTTAAGTTTCCTCCATCCTCTGTAACAGTTAACAGGAGGCTTTGCTCTAAGAACATTATTATGTTCAATATGCTTCGAGTCGCATCACTTTATGTCCAACAGCGACAAAATGAGAGAACCGAGTAAATCTAGCGAACAATTTGTCCTTTTGGCGCAGCACGTATAATCTTTATTAGATTGAGCTGTAACATGATATTGGCAGCAATTAGGCCTTGGAAGAAGCCACTAGAGAAGAGGTTAATAACTGCAGTGTGTCTGTGTGAAGTTCTGTTACGACAGAAAGGTTAGCCGTATTAGTGACAGCGGAGGTGGACCAAGCTATGGAAATATTCACACTACAAACCTAGGGTGTGAAAATGTTCCCTTCCCACTGAGGAAAATCACTGTTGTTGCTAATTTAGGTTCTGCGGTTGACAGGTTGCACTGCAACACTAGCGATGCAAGGTACATGTCCACGTCCAGTAGGCGTCCGTTTAAGGAGGCTTTGATTGGAAATGACTGAACATGCTGTTTGTGATGGTGAACATTGGTTTATGCCCTAAACGCTACTTGTACTGACAGATAGATGTTTACTGTACATTGTCATGAGAGATAACACACAAATATGAACTACACTATGACAGCGGCTTTAAAAGTGTAAAATATTAAGTTTATAGGTACAATAACAATAGTGTGCAATGTGTTTGTGGTTGGATAATTTGGCTGATGTTGCTCTCCACTTCTTGGTCAGTTTGACCACTACCAAGTAGCCACATGAACCTCTCTTGGGCTGTAAAGCTTTTTAACAAGGTCTTAGATCCACAGCGCTTCAGGTCGGTGTGATCCACCATGCATGCAGCCTAATTAGGCCCGGCTCGTCATGTTGCCTCGGTCTCCACAACTGTCTGTAAGAAGCCTTTTCTCCTGAAATGGATCATTTGAGGTAAAAAGTGATGAGTCTCACCCATCGAAGCACAGTTAGGTTTGGGGTTAGCGTCGTTCCCTCGGCTCCAGCGGAAACAGACAGAAAAGAAGTAGCTGTTTCATCCTTTGAACTTACGTTCAGGGGAAAGGACGGCGAGCAGACACTTGCGTGGCTCAAAGCAACAGATGGAACGGCTGGCGCTAGCCTTTGTGCTAGGTTGCTCTGCTCTGAAATAAACGAGTCACCCTGCTGTGGATATGACAGATCGTCATAAAACTTTAGACACTCGATCGCCTGCCTTTGGGAACATCTGAACTGGTCATGGTGAAGGAACATCTACTCTAATAGCAAATATATTTGAGAGCCCCTGTTTTTAACTACAGTAAATGCATGGGCTTTCCACACTCCCTACTAGACTTAGGACGTTTGGGATTTTCTTTATGGCCTAAACAGAAAGCTTAATGTTGAACTAGAGGAGAAATTTAGCCCAAGTCTGACATACATATATTATACAGTGAGTGCAATCATGCTGTTTCTGGTGATTTTGTCCTTTCAGTCAAATCATTAACATACAGTAATCTCCTTTGTCCTCTTTGAATGAAAAAGCTATTTGTTAAAAGCCACAAAGTGTCATAAGGAATTTACATTGTTTAATAGGTGTATTAATCTATCGCTGACTCCAGGGGCAATATATAATCCAGAGCAATCTGAAGCCATAGATGTGAATTTATTTTAGCCTAATGTTGTTATTTCCCATTAAATGTGATTTTAATCAAGGTGAAGCAGTGAGGTGTCAGTGCAGTATGAGATTCATATATAGTACAGTCCAACGGTTGGGGGGGGGGTCATCCTTTAATTTGGTGAAACAACCAGTCTCACAAAAAACCAAGGTCTTTGTGGACACGGCGACCTTTGATGATGGGGTTGAGTCAATAAGAGGTGCAGAGAGCGGGCGCTGGTGTGTAAATTAACCGAGCGTGAAGGTGCAAGAAAACCTACAGGACGCGAACCCACCACACATCTCCACTCGGCAGCAGCGAGTAACGCGGCCCCATGCAGAGCTCCCGCATGCTCTGCTTTATCGTAAACTGTCTGCCAGAGTCACGACGAGAAGGGACTCGAGTTCTGTGAGATACGCAGACATGCGCCGTCACTGTCAGTCTCGGATGCAAATAGACACTTGGTAACGCTGCCAGAGACGTCTACCTGCCACCGCTGAGGCCATTTGAAGTTGGAGCCTTTTTGCCAACGATGAGATCAAAGCCAAGCTGCCAGGATAGCTCTATCGCTCCGTCTGTCTCTCTTTCTCTGTCTATCTCCATCACACATTTAAAGACCAGAGTCACACGTACATCATCTGAAAGGAATTAAAAAAAAAGGAGAGCAAGATGATAGGAGCGAGAGACATGGAGACGGAGAAAGAGAAAAGAGCTGATCCTTCCGGTAATTCTGTTGACATCGTCTTTGTTCATCAGCTTGGCTGTTTGCATATTTATTTAGTCTGACTTAAGTAAATATCTTCTTTAGCCTGTCACAAAAAGTGAAAGGAGGAGGATGATGTGATCTTTAATCCCTCTTTTACCCAACTACAGTGTCTATCATTTCTCCCTTCGCTGGCTAGTCTCCAGCTCTTTTAATTGGGAGCTTCTTCTGTCCCCTCTCCTCCCCACCTCTGTATAATTCACAGCGTATTAGCGCCTTTACTGCCAGGCTTCAGAAGCGTGCTTCAGCACTAACACTTGTATGTATACAACTGCACTGATGACATCGCAAAGTCAAAGTGCGTCTATATTAATGGCTATATAAGTGATGTGACTTTATTACTGAAGCTGTGCTGATCCATATTCATACAGTATGTGGATTCACTGAGTGTAATGTCTAATGAGGGTCATGATGAGCTGAATCTTGAGCTCTTTTAAGCTCCACAAGGGATTTTAGTCTCTTTCAGTAAAACCTTTTAGTTCTACGAGCCATACCGCTCTCAGAAAAACAATTAATATTGGTGGGAATATGTTTTCATGAAATATTTTAAATCCCAGTCAAACACCACTCATGTTCGGCCCTAATCAGCAGGCACAGCTGCAGCAGTGGAAGAGAAAAGCATCTGACACTAAGGAGGTCATTGCTAGGAACCAAATACGGAGCAAAAACAAACTTAGAAATGTATTTTTAGGAACGCCTGTGTCTTGTCGAGTTAGCGTGACCCCCCCCCCCCACTGCAGGTACCAAGCCCTTCTATCGTACACTGCACCTCTAGGGGACCAGGTCAGCCTCCCAGATGAAAGCCACACGGACGCGTGCACACCTGCCTGGAGGGAAGGGGGCGCGGAGGAGGTTGAGTGTAAGGCTCAAACTCGCTGAACATGAGGAGGTCGCAAAGTAGGAACTCAATGAGGAAAGGCTAATAAAGAGCATGTCGGAGGGTACACAAAGAAGCTCTGCGGTGCGACGCTCGGAGAGATATTGAGTGGAATGAAAATGGTGGTTCAAGAAGCATGTGCGGTGCAGCGTTTATACTAGACACATCCATCTCTCACCCTCTGTGTCCCGCTCATCTCGCTGCCTTCCAACGCTACACTGTCCCCAACGTGGACGTCTGGCGTAATGAAAAAGGATGTCTTGCACGTGTGCGTGTGTGTGTGCGTGCGCGCACGTGTAGATGTGTTTGCATATGTGTGTTTGTATTTGCCAGGCTGTGTGTGACGTGTTTGGTAATGAATAAGGATGTGCTGTGTGTGGAGCTGGTCGTTAATCACTGGCAGTGCTGGCAGCTAACAGATAAGCAGATTGATCCAAGGCCACCGAGGGAACGCAGCCTGGCACTGGCCCATTCATCACACACACACACACACACACACACATACACACACACACACACACACACACACACACACACACACACACACACACACACACACACACACACACACACACACACACTGTCCATACACTGAAACTGACCAAAGTCTTTGAGCTGAGGATCATCCCTGACCACTCATGTACACATCTGTACACAATGACTCAAGAAGAAAGAAGAGTGAAAAAGGCCGTGATGCAGCACCCGCCCGACAACATCTGCAACTGCTCCATGGCTGCTCACCTGTAAATTTTATCCCAGCGCTTGTTACTGTCTCAAAACATGCACCTGGAAATATACACAAGCAAACCCTGACACACGCGCAAACACACAGAGCAAGAGGTATGGGTCGACGCGTTGGTCATCCAGAAATCTCACAGGAGACATGGAGACTCTGGAGCTCGACTTGATGGATGGATGGATGGATGGAGCGAAGACGGGATGACAAAACAGAGTTAAGGACACGCTCCAGCACTATGTGACAGCTGGGCAGGCCCACGAGGGACTTAGAGAGCTGAGAGGAACAGAGAAAGGAAACTGGAGAAAGAAAGCAGATATGAAGCAAAGGGCAAACGTCTTTGGTTTCGCTCCTCTATACTGTACTTCCCATCACAAGTGCTGTCGCTTGTTTATTTTGTTTGATATACTTTAGATGTGTTCATGTGGTTTATTTGGACAAATGTAGCATTTTTTGTTTTCCTTAAAACCCAAAGGGACCAAATTTCCCTTGGGGATTTAGGGAGGTTAGCCATGAACAAAGTACAGACTGTAGACATCAATTTAAACAACAGAGTCCGGGTTACAACGCTATAAAAGTGTTGTTCATGTGCATCAAATTCAGACGGAAATATGATACAATAACCTGTTAGCATGTAGCACCACTACAAACCAGCTTTAACACAAGTCTGCATTAATAAGAAATGTCAAACAATATGAAAAGGTTGTGACAAACACCATTACGTGTTGATGAACAATTACTGTACAAACTCACATTTAAAAGAAAACCGCAGAGAATTTATTATCATGTGTCATCACAACACAGAGTGATCACTTGCCATGAGCTCACAGACTACAAGTAGTGCTTCCTGGTTTGCTCTGTACCTGCCCCAGCAATGGTCGGGCTGAGAGGGGGCGGAGACAGCCTGTGAGGGAGGCGGAGCCAGGCTGCTAGAGTGAAACTTCTCAGTCTGACATTGTTTTCTTTGCATACGCTTACAGCACTAATATTCAATGGCCGGAGGTCCTTCAGCACGCACAGTCTGATATTAGTGTTTAGTTCAGTGCTGACGAGTTACAGTATGAGATGGAGGAGTACGAGGCTGCCTGTGAGGACTGCAGTCCCGCAGAGATGCATCATGTCTCTGCGCTGAAAGAAGCACAACTGAATCTAACAGACAAATACTCACACATTGCTTTATATTTTTAACAAAAGGTTATATTTTAACAGTGTCTTTGAATAAAGACATCGTTTCTAAGTCATTCAGTAGCTTTTTATATTGAATCAAAGCAGACAGTTAGCAACCCACAGATTCTTCCTTCCAAGAGTCTATGTGTCGATATTACTGTACCTACAAAAGGATGAAGCTAATTATTTTATTATATTAGTATTAGGGTTGCTGCTAGCCAAGCTAATATACATGCTGACATTAGCAACGTAACCCCGACAGTCCACACACTGCACTAGAAGCAGCAGCTCGTAGCACAGCGCAAACTAAAACAATAAACGGTCAAATATGTTACTTACTCAGTGCTCATTCCACCGTTCTGTCCCGGCTTTATGGTTTGTCTATAATCTTTTGAAGCTAGTTTCAACTGCTGCTTGACAGGCAGAGAAAGCTAATGATACATAATATGCATTTCCCCGTCAACAATAGAAACCACAACTTCACGCAAGATGAATCGGCAGCGATGAAGCTGATATCGCCTACAAAATGAAGTGGTGACAGTGAATTAGTTGCTGCCAGCCAGAGCTAATACACAAGCTAGCCTTTCGGCTGTGACAGCTTCATCCACTCTGCGTCCTGTAACTTGTCTGGGCTGCACTCTGGATCATGCAAGTAACCAGACTGTTCTGCACCATAGAACTCGCTGGTTGTCCAGCCATTGAATATTAATGCTGTAGGTGTATGCGATGAAAAACAAGGACAGACAGAGCAGTTGTACTCCAGCAGCCTGGCTCCGCCCCCTCTCAGCATGGCCCCGCCCCCTATCAGTCTGACCATTGCTGGGCAGGCACAGAGAAAAATCTGAGTGTCCCTTCATTCTTATATGAAGGGAGACTTCATTCTGCATGTGGGTTTACGTTTTTATTCGTTTATTTTATTGTTTGACAGATTACAGTATATGATCTTATGTACAGTACTGATTCTGGTACTTTCATCTTTTAGATAACACTTATATCTAAAATTTATCTCCACGGTTAGTATGGAACTACATGTACAGCACTTTGTTTTCTTACCCTCAGTATTTCTAGGAATGCAACTGTATTAAGTGCTGCAAAATCATGAGTGTTACTCATTAAATCCTGACAGAGGTCTACAGGGTTGTGTGCATTCATCAGTAATTTCCATTTTGGACTTTAAACAGAGACCACTAGAGTCCCTGAACCTTCTCCCACAATTTCTAGTTCCCAAAATGTCTGGCGTCCTAAAATGTTCTCTTTTGACGATTCTGATGAGTTTGAGACATCAAAGTCTAAATTTCAATAAACATAATATTATTATAAAATAAAATATTTTTATATGGCATATATTATATGTTATATATGTTTTCCTTTTATTCAAGGTACTAAATAAATGCCTGCAGAACTGTGTTTTAGTATTGTCCTGATTCCACGACTGAACCAGTGTCATCTTGTATGTATACAGCATGTACTAATCCCAAAACCCAGGTGACCGTTATCTTTGTGATACTCAATATTTCTGAAATGTCCAGTACAGCCAGATGAGCCTTATAAAGTGTTGAGTTCAAAAATGAAGATAATGAATAAATATTACCTTTTCGGTCTCAGTGCATTCGTTTGGAAGCAAAAGGTGAATTATGTGTCAGCATAGAGAAATGTAATGATTATTTTATGGTCTATCCGCTGTAATTCTCCCTGCAGTCACTTTGCTCAGAGAAAGAGCTGAGATGGAACCACATTGTGGAAAACTGTCTGCTCTGTAATTGCTTGAGTTGACTCACAAACAGTGAAGCTCCACACACTTTCTTAAAATCTAGGCATAGCAGTTCCTTTAAGGCCTCACCTTTGAAACAGCAATGCAACATACATTTGACGTCAGATTTATGGTTGTAGAGAAAAGACTCTTTATTGACTGATTCAGAAATTGATAGCGTGAATTTCTATTCAAACATGCATGGTTTGTCTTTCACATAGAGTGTTGGTTTATATGCCTCTACTACATGAATGCTGCTTTCCTGTGCTGAAACAGAGGCGGTGTAGTGGTCACATGGCCCAAGTAAGACGTCTTAATATACCCTAGTGGTCTAGGCTGCTCGGCTTCTTAAAGGATGATTTTACACAGTTTCCCAGAGGACGTCTCCATCTGCGATAGGTCAGTGACAAGACTTTAGTGCTTGAGACTGATTTAATTCCTACATAATACACCGGTTTCTCATTTCACCAAGCATATTTGATTAAATCAGTAGGCCAGAGCAGGTTTTATTTTACACCTCTCACTCAACAATGAAGTGGTTTTACCTATTGAACCGCACATATCCATTAGTTAACTGTTTATTTTGCACTGTATTAGTGGGGTGCTTAAACCTCATACAGCGACCACACAGGGAATAGAGATGGTTATAGAGTAAGTAGCAGTAGTCCTGTAATCTGAATTCACAGATTATTCAGAGGTATCAAAATCACAAAAGTATATTTACTTATTTTATTTATTTTCGTGTTTTCAAATGTGTTGTTTTTTAAATTATATCACACACCTACATCACCTTATCAACCATTCAGTCTATTTTATTATTTGTTAGACTATTTGTTTATGGGAGGAGGTGTTATTGACACTTTGCCAACTGCTGTCTCTAGGTCCAAATAAACAGTAGTTTTCCAGAAAAGTGGAATGTGGCCTTTGATTTCATTAAACAGGTGCAGGGTGTGAGGTACAAAGGCAAAGTGTGGAATACTGAAGGTCATGGCTCTAAGTAGAAAAGATTATGCCGAGCAGGCAGTGGCAAATAAAGATAGAAAGGCAGTTGATATTGTTCCAAACCAGTGCTTTACTATTTTTTAAACTCTACTGAGAGCAAAGCACTCTCAATGCAGTGTGGTGGTTCAAAATACTTAAACTGCATGTTCTACAATTACCAGCGATTATAACTTTTTAACATGACGTCATGCTGCAAATACACGTTCTTCTGCAACAAGCCTGTTTTGCTGTATTTAAAGTTGTTTTCCAATTTTCTGGTGTTGTGCTACTCTGAGTCCTTCATGTAATTCATTTATTGTTTTTTCTGGGCGGTCTTGGGTTCGATTCCCAGGGCGGACCGGGTGCCTTTCTATGTGGAGTTTACATGTTCTCCCCGTGTTCGTGTGGGTTCTCTCCGGGTTCTCCAGGTTCTTTCCACGATCCAAAAATTACAGTAGGTTCATTGGTCATTGGTCTAGATTGCCCATAGGTGTGAATGTGTGTGCACGGTTATCTGTCTCCTGCGATGGACTGGCGACCTGTCCAGGGTGTACCCGCCTCTTGCCCGTAGATACCTGTAGCTGGGACAGACTCCAGTACCCTTGTGACCCCGCATGGGACTAAGTGGTAGAAAATGGATTGGTGTTGTGGACAGGATATGTAAACAATGGAAGGGCAGGGCTTGTGGCATTTGGCCCTTCACACAACTCTTGGCGCTCTTGTCTTGTTTGGTTTGGTTCGGTGATCGCTTTTTGTTCTTGATGTTCCATGTTTGTGACGTCACTTCCTGTTTTTCCTGTCTGGTAATTATTTTTACCTGTTATGTTTAATTTTCAAGGATTTACAGTAGTTTAGTCCTTGTTGGTTTGTTGTGAAAGGAGGTAGTTTTGGTCGTACTGCAGTAGGTGGTTTAGTTTTAGCGCCAGAGAGGCTGAAACCCCTCCACTTTAGTGAGCGACAATGTTTGTCTTACTCTGGCCGTAGAACACCGATCCCTCCACTCTAAGCGAGCGGATGTGTTACCTTCTGCCCCAATCTGCGGAACCAGTTTTCGTCTGTTTGAACAGGCAATTCGTAACAGAGCGTGGCCACATGTTTAAGTTTATGGTGCTTTGAGTTCATTTTCAAGTTTGGATCAATGAAGGACCACTGAGAGTCTTTTTTTCTGAGATTTTTCAATTTTGGGGGCCTAAAATGCTGCATTTTGTTCAATGGATTACAATCCCTCTCTAGTTCAGATTACAGCATGTCTGAGGAGAGGTGAGCCAAATTAGTTTTGTCCATTTGAAGACACAATTCATAACAGGGCTATTAAAGGGGAAAATGCATTGATATATGCAAAAACAAACAAAATCACTCTATGGTGAACACCATTCAAATTTACAGTACACAACAACACAGTTTACAACTCTTACTTACCGCTAACAAAATCACAAACTCCATTGAATTCATTTATTTTTTCATTCTAAACATGCAGCCATCTTCCTTACTGCTCTTTTGCTTTGTATCCGGTCTCTACTCCTGCATAACAGTATCTCTTTGTAACCCTCTAGGGTTCAATTTGATGTGGAGATTGTCACTGCTGTATCAGCAAGCTACAAAGCTGACATTATCAAAAACTCATCACGTTTCTGACATTGCTCTCTCAACACGATGTCAAATAAAAATTAACAGCCAAAAGCAATAGACAGTCATTCATCATGTGTACAGTGTGTATGTATGTGTGTATATATATATATACACACACTAATATCAGATAACTTTTTCTTTTTCTATTTCTATGCTATTTTAAGTGATTCTCTTGCTGTCTTATGAGATTTCAAATTGTTGACACAATAATAAACAAAAAATTATTTGTTATTACTAACTGACATTACTGTACATGAGTAATTTTTGCATTATGAATCAACAAGTGTGTTTTCCCAATATGGTATGAATTTTGATTTATTATATATGTACTGTAGATGCACAAACCAAATCAAAAATTTTCTTTCTCATATTATAATTCAAATAATGTCTAAATTGTTTGGTTCTGATGCTGATGTACTTTTGTTATTTTGTTTGGTTCTGATGCTGATGTACTTTTGTCATTTGTTATTTCTTTTTATAAGTGCATCTAGAAAGATTAAAATAAGCACTGATTTAATAACTGGGGAATGAAGAATTTAGTTGAGTAAAGACAAAAGTTCAGTGCTCTGTGTGATTCCACAGTCTTGATTACAGTACATGAATATTCTTTAAAATTAATGTACAAATAAATGGAAAAGATAGAAGGATAAATAGTGGGAGGTGCCAAGATGAGAAGGGATGAGAAAACCCCATGCAAGCTGTAATCATTCAGCAGGAACGCCGGGGATGTCTTCCATTATTCATACTTCCCTCCCCTCACCGTCTTCTCTATCTCTCACTTATCACACACTGCTGTCTTCCCATATAGCTTTCTGTCATCAATGTACTGGAGAGAACACAGGAAATGGAGAAGTGTGTGTGCCTGTGTGACAATTTCACTCTTAACTTTTGTTCAATTCAGAAGTCTTGAGCAGCAACAGTATCCATCCATGCATCCATCCATCCATGCATCTATCCATCCAAACTAAAAAAAGCACCATCTGCCTGTAATTAATACAGTAAGTGAGCTATGACCTACAGTAGAGTTTTCCCTGTATTGATAGTTCTTTAGATAGATTTCAAGGTTCAACAAACCCTTCCCTTCTACGTACTATAAGTGGTAGGGAGCTCATACAATAGAATTAATTTCTCTCGTACACTTGTTTCTTCTGTGTATAACAGTGTGAGAAGACCTCCACAGAGACCTCTTAGATTCAGAATTACGAGCACATGTGCACAAAAAGTGCCAGGGTCAGAGGAGAGAGCTCCTGATGATAGCAACGGCCAGAAAAACCAATACACAGACTTCAGAAGAATAACAAAAAAAGATAGTTTCAGGGTGAAATAGTTTAAATAAACACAAAAAGCTGTGCAGCATAATATAGTAATTCCAGTAAAAGTTATTTTAAATGGACCAACATGGTATATTTTCATTTTCTTGTCCTGTTGTAGTTGTGTAGTAAGAGACTACTGTATGGTTTTTGCTTCATGCCATTAGGGGATTAGGAAAACAGGAAGCACAGTTCAGCCATACAACAAAAATGAACTTCTGTTTCCTCAATGATATTAACAAACTTCCCTAAGTTATTCCCAAATCTACTGTAACCTACAGTACTAACTGGACCCACTGTAAGTCTTTGCCCAGGCAGATCGACATTTGGTACCACTCATCTCTGCTACTTGAGTTTACATTACAGTACAGTAGCTGCTACTAGAATTCCACCCCAGAATCAATGGCTGAAATGTGAGTGGTCCTGTTGCAGTGTGGCTAATTTAGATGAAATGGTTTAAGTATGTAGAGTGCTGTTTTAAACTGTGCATTGCATGAAAGTGTCTGATTACTCGCGTCATGTCCAAAACTGCTGCTGTGAAACAAGAAACTAATGTATGTAAGCAGTTTTTTGCTTAGTAGTATTTTGTTAATTTCCAGTGCAGATTTATAGTAATAAGTATTTTCAGAGCATTATGCATGTAAACAGCAGTATATTTAATAAATAAAACAGATTTTTTTTCACAAGTATGGCTTTGATTATGGCATTGATTACAAAGCACGCATCCAAATGGAACTTAAATTACAATTGAGACTGTGCTTGACATACTGTACATAAAGGTTACTATGACAGTTAGTACAATGTATTTCATAGTCTTAGTCTAGTCTACGTCAGGTCAATCAACCAAAGCATCTAATGAGTTAATGCTTTTGATTGACTCCAGTCTTGATCACCACATTTGTCTCCGTTGCTCCACCTTTGGGCCCCTTGAGTCCTTTCACTCTCAAAGGCTCAGGTCTATCTAACAAGGCACACTGGGCTGTTTTACTGTATATGTTTCCACTTTAATCACATCCTCCTGGTTTCCATCACAGAGTCCATGTACCCCTACGAAACCCCTGCCTACGCTCACTGGAGAGGTGTATTCATCTATAATTCATTATCCATGACTTTGGTCCATGGATGCACTCACTTGAGGAGCCCTGGCTGGAGGAACCTGCTGCGGTGCAATAGATGGCAGGACACAGACTAATTTAAATGAAATATGAATTTTCTTACACCAGTTGTCAGCTGAATCTGAATTTTTAGTATTACAATACATTATTTATTCACTTTTCCTGCAGCAAAACTCTGTAGCAATTCTAGTAATGATAAAATAATGCAGGAGGAAATGGGAATTTATAGCGTGCCCCATTCCTTCGTCATGCTATATTTTACACACACAGATCAGATATTACAGGCCTTGAAGCGCAGTCAAACAACCGAAGATGGGATACGGGATGAAGATAGAGGAACAACAGGACCAGAATATGGGGTGGATGATACAATTTCAGCTGCATCTGGAGCTCTGGGTTTGCACCTCTGTAAATAGCTGATACTTGGTGAGAAACAGGAAATGGTGATGAGAGTGATGCAAGGAGGAGACAGGCCATGTTTACTATGAGAGAATTACAGTAGAGGCACACAAACACGTGCGTGCACACACATTGGGGATGATTTAGGGTCACGGCCTAGAATCTCTGTGACTTTCAAAGTAGGCTAGAAAGGGAAATGAAGAGATAGTGGCACATAAAATGCACACGCACACACTCAAACAACACAGACTTGTGCTAAATGTCACTCGCTTCTGCTTATATTGAAGTCTTGTTGTCATTTTCACAGCAAGCAGTAGTGATTGGCAGTGAGACTTCTGCTGTGATTTACATGACAGCCCCCCACTGGATGTGTACACACACACACACACACACACACACACACACACACACACACACACACACACACACACACACACACACACACACACACACGCACACACTTACAAGGCCAATCTCTAATGACTGATTATTCATAAAAAAGGAGGCAGATTTGTTTGTCACAGTAGTTGTCATCTCTCTAAGTGTGTGTATGTGTTTTGTGTGTGCGTAATGCATTTGTTTGACATGACATGCAAGGACCATTAATTATCTATGATTAACATACAATTTTCCCTATAGCAGAAGCCCTCCACACTGGCAGGCAGTAATAAGGATTTTGGTTTGGTGTCAGACTGGGACACCGCAGCCAGGCAGTGCGACAGCACTGTAATGTATGTGTGTCTGTGTGCATATGTGTGTGTTTGCTCAGCTGGTACCAGACTGGAAGGCACAGCAGGTGGGCCAGCAGCATTTCAGGGAGGCATGAACACTGCTAATTACTGTCTGGATCAGTAGTATTGTTGCTTGGCATCTGTGTGTGTGTGTGTGTGTGTGTGTGTGTGTGTGTGTCACCCTGGTGAGAGGAGCACAGACACAACCTGTTCTCTCTCTTCATTAACACTCGCTGGATGGCAGGTAACGGTGAGCAGTAAAGTCAGAGTTTCTAAACTTTGAAGTCAGGACTCGACGTGAGCTTTTTGGAGACTTTGTCTTTAAATTTAACAGTTCCGTTGTGTTTCCACCTCCAGTGTTGTGGTTAGGCTGCGATAACAAATACATCTCTCTCTCTCTCTGTCTCTCTCTCACTGGGGCTGCATTAAACTACACTAATTAATTAATTTAAATAATTTGTCATTTAATCACGATTTGAATTGTTGCAATATTTAAAATTACTAAGTAGTCAGTTTGAGTTTATTGGCATCAAACTTGCTGTTGTTTTTTGCGGCATCAGACCCACGAGATGCTCCGTCCCTAAAGACTTACTGTAAGAGACCAACCAGCCCTGTATACAGCTACTGTACCATTGATTTATGACGCTGTAAGGCTGTTTCAGCATTCGTTTGGTGATCACATTAGGCAACAAACACACTAAGAAAAGTTTTGGCTCAGCCTCTCAGGAATAATTTGCTCGTTCTTATTTGTTTGAATTTGAAAAAGTGACAGTCCTGCCGTCTGCAGGTGTGTATTTTTATATTGTGAACCTTCCTGCTCTGTTTTTCTTGAGGAAAACCTGGACATGTAGTATGTCAGTATTATAGTGATATCACCACAGCTGTTAGGACTTATATGACATGATTTTGTCCCATGTGCAGAAAGTGTCACCGCATGCAGACAGCCCGGCATCATATTTGCACAGTGGCTGATGACTGGATCCTGTTTCGGATGCATACGTTGGAGAATTCAGGCTTTTAGAAGAAGCAGTGACTGAAACTAAAGTCATTCCTGTCCTCAGCAGTGGTGCGAGTTACTACGACACGCCAGATGAGAGATGGCGAAAGAATCATAGGAACAACAACTGTTGCTCAGTTAAAACCCAGGAAAAGGTTGTCGCATTGGGCAGCAAAGAAGAGTGAGAGGAAATAGTCGATGGGTTAAAAAAATAAATAAAACGGAAAGAAGCAAATGGCAAGAGAGAAATAACCTCTAACATCAGTCAGTCAGCGTGTCACCGTGGCCTGCGAGTTGTTTTGTATTTACCAAAGAATGATTTTTCCTTCCCAGCAGTGCGGCGAGGATCAGGCCTTTTGTTGTAAGAATGTATTTGTAAAGGGTCTAGCGAGAGTTCCCATCCATTTGTAGGGCTCCCGTACGTGGAACTCCGCTCACGACGCCCCGACTGTAGCAGAATCAGGCCGTGAGTAAATTAGGTGCGTTACCGACAAAACGACTCAAACCGACGCACGGCAGCAAAACAGGCAAGGCTGCCTCCTAATGAACACGTTCCCACACAGACGAACTGCACATGGAATTATGTTATGTGGCACGCAATGATCCTATTAATACGGCCTGTCGTGTTTTGTATAGTGAAGATAGAGGAACATAGTGTAGTGTAGTTTTCTCCATCACTTTGAAGACATGTTGCCTGGTCATCCACAACAGATCCACACCTGTGTATTTGAACAAAAGGTGGTACGAATTTGTGTATTTGAACAAAATCGTTCTTATATACAGTATGTACAGTACTGTATGTGGTTCACGCATCAGTGTCACAGTGAAATCTGAAATCTGAAAAGTCTGTTTTAATGACAAGAGAATAAAAAGAAGATTGCATCCTAATCCTTTGTAGCCGCTTTTCAGCCATTCTGCAGAACCTGTGGAATGACGCCCACTGCTATTGGACCCAGATGTGACTTAACCCAGTCCACTTTGCCCCTGCCTGTTATATTCATATTCACGGACCCCGCTGGGACCTGTGTGTGTTTGTGTTGGGGTACACCTTTATTGTAGAACTCTTTCATTCCCTGTGTGGTTTATCAGTCTGGACATTTTCAGATTTGTCTCTCTCCATTACGTCGTCACCGGAGCTCACTCTGAAGCAGCCACTCACCACTCCGAGGATTCCTCATGGGATGCAACCCTTGCCCCACTCCTTCCAGAGAATCCGCAGACCCATCTACCAGCTACTCACCCCACTTCTTCTCCTCACTCGGGAATTATTGTCAGCACCACTTACCTGCTATTCTCCACTGACCCGCTCCATTTTTGCTGCCCTTATGAATAAGTTAGATTTTTTTAACAACCTTTCACCTTAGTTTTAAAATTTGACTTCTTTACAACTATTTAACATGAGTTTCTTCTGACCTGAAGATGTTCAACTTAAAATTATAAGCTAAATGACCAAACCTTCAACAGTTTATATACATTTTAAAGGAATAAACTTACTTCCAAATAGTCAACTTATTTGCTTAATTATCATTTTCTTTGCAGTTTTACTAAACACTGGAGTTTGTTTCTATTACAGTTTCTCATCTGAGAATCAACTTGACATTTAGCACAACCTTTTTGCACTGGAAAAGGTTTTAGATTTCAAGGACAAACAACTTGATTGGTTCTTGTTAAATATCCTGAATAACACAGTGATGCTTTATTCCTGACGATGTGTGCATACTTTATATGAAATATAGAAACTTAATGGTTCTGCAAATAAAAGTCTATATTATAACCCCATGCTGAGCTAAAGTGAGACAGGCTATTATGACTCTACAGATCTTTTCTATTGTGAATTTTCTCTAGCTGAAACCTCTTGATTTTACTTTTATGCCTCCCCTTTTCTGTCTGTGTTTCAGATGCTGAGTTCTTTGAAACCACATCTTTGATGGTCTTTCTTTGAGGGTGCGATTTAGATTTTTTTTCACTTACTCTGTGTTAGATTCTGTGCAGATTTGAGTTTCAACGGCTTGAAATGACAGAGCGTGAAGAAGACAGCAATTGTGTTAATGAGAGATGATATTAGCAGGTAGGCATTTGCAGATATACTGTACTGTAGTAGATGCTTTTTGAGATGTTGATGCTTTCTAGTTTTTCAATGTGGAATGTTCCCTTTTCAGTTTTTGCTGCTGTAATTGTTTTCAGCAGTAACGTTCTTCTGTAAAGGGAAAGCATTTCTTTTATTTCTGTCTTTTGTTTTCATTACCGTAGGAGGGTTGATATTTAATTAGTTTAATTATGGCAACAGCACTCTGCCCCATCTTTTCTTTAACCTTCCTACAGTATTTTCCTTCTTTCACAGCAGCAGTTTCCACTGAGAGAACAAATGTTAGCGTGACCTTTTCATTATTGTCAGACAAGTACTGATTGCCAACTCTAAATCATTGCGGCCGTGAAGGGTTTACTACCACCAGATGCTACCAAACTAGCTGCAGGTATCATTTAAAGTACTTAAAGAGCAGGATCTCAGCCTCAGTCTCTTAGTGTATCCAAAGTAACCATAACAATAAAAGTAACATTTTATTGTCACAATAAAAGCCACCTCATGTTTTGTTACTACAGAACTTCAGCTACAGTTGGATTTATTTCCTTTAAATTATCACTAGGCTGATAAATTATTGTGAATTGTTCACCTCTACCATTTCCTAAAAGCCACTCATTGTCGTCAATTTCAACCCAGGATGGTCGACCCTGCTACTCATTACATCACCAGTAGTATCAAAATGTGTAATGTCATACAACACAACATACTCACAACTGAATTGCAGTGTGTACTGTAATTATTCTCATCTCATCCCATTCCTATTCAAATCTTTAGCCAAACAGAGCAATTTGAGGCCCTTCAATAAAGAAAAAAGAGCAAAAACTGTTTTTTTAGTTGTGAATATTGCTATTGATACAATACGTTATTACTGCTCATTACACATACAGGTTGCTAGATAAATATTCTCATTAACAAAGTAATTTTCTTCAATCCACCATGCTTAAAATTGCTTTTTTTGTTCATCACATAATTGCATTTACACAAAATACTGCATACCATAGACAATTTATTATGCTCAACACTAAATATACTAATATATTTTCCGTCTTTAAACAGCATTTATTCTGTCAGACCCAATAGATATAAAACAACCAATCAATACGTCTCCACAAATGAATACACTTGCCTTGGGTTGTACAGTACCTGTGATGACTGCACAGGAAGAAACCACAGGTGTTCTGATTATCATGGAGTGGGTCAATGACAGCTGATGACAGATGTGAACAACAGCAACAGTTTAATGAGCTGATCAGGCCAAGATTAACGTCCACCAAACTGATGGAAGGCCATATGGAGCAGGTGGACGACTTCTTATTGCTAGATGACTCAGAATAGCAGCAGCAAAACAAATTCATGGATGCACAGAAGCATTTTACCATGCAATTTCTTAAAAACTTCCATTACTTCTAGAGGGGGCTGTAAATACAACTTACATATAAGCCACCCTACATTACTCCTTATTTCCTGCCTAATCCTAGATGTAAGGAGGATAATTACATCAGCATACATGTTAAAGATTACTTCTAGCTTGTTCGTGTATACACATAATGTGCTTTTGATTTGATTAAACAAAAATGTGTATCCACACTTATTACAGTAGTGTATGATTATAGGAGCAAGATATTTATTATTATTAATATTAGTGTTTCAAACCAAATACTATAATTCAAATATTACACATTGACTCTGTTTCCATCAGGTTATCATCTACCTGGAAATGTTGTTTTTCCTTCTCTCTACTGTAGCTCCTTATTCATCTTTTACACACTTTTTTTCTTTCTTTTGCCTGCAGCCCTGCATTTATCCGCCTGTCAATCAAAGTCAGTTTGAAAAAAAAAAAACTAATTAAAATATTTGTGTAGTTTTACTCCGAGGCAAATTCAAACAGTATGTATCAAACTCTGTGTTTAGACAACCCACCAAAGTGAAAGTTCCATAGCAAATAACCCCATCAGCCTCAGAACAAAAGAGAAAAAAGTTGCTACTTACTAGTGAAGGCCTAGATGGAAGAGGAGTGCTGCAGGCAATAGGAGAATGTAAACACATTTCATACAAGTGCACCCATGGAACTCAAAGTGAGGGGAAGAATCAAAGTGTGCAGAAATGGATGAATATGAAACTTCAGATGAAAAAGGGAAACAACATAACTTTTCTCACATTTGTTTACTTTGAGCCGTGCTGCTCATAAATCCAGGCCATGAATCACTTTGTGTAACGCTGTGTTGCGTGATGGAGTTCAGTTTAAATGTATCAAACATCGAGGGACTTAGATTAACAATCTCGTATTTGAAAAGAATATGTTAACAGGAACTTTGCTTTGTTTAGGTTTCTGAATTGAAGGAAGTAAAATATGGGTAAAATTAATCCATTTACAAATCCATCTCTCAGATTTTTTCCAGCTTTTGTAATCCTACAAATAAAAAAAAACAAAAAACATTGCGTTTGTTTTGCCAAATCCACCACATAATGTCCACCATTATGCACACTCTGATGGTAAATTAGGCCTAGAAAAAGACAATTTCTGCTCTCTTTCAAATCGTAATGATCCCCCATCATCGAACATACTGTAGTAGAGCTGCCTGCAAATGAAACGAGCACATAAATCACAATTACTCAAGTTGTCTTTAGTGTTGTGAAGTGCGCTATCTGACAAACATTTTGCCATTGCACCCTTTCTCAAGTGTGAAATTACTATCAAATTGCAGATGAGTTGTAAAGCGGGCTGCTTGTTTATGCCGCCTGGCAGTGGCCCCAGTGGCGTCACATGCAAGGCAAGATTAAGAGATGAACCACTGCAATGTAATATTGGCGCTGCATCTCCAACAAGTTATACTATGTTGGTTGTAAAGGTCTTAACAGTATCCATGAAAAAAGTCAACATCTTATTTTGATTTGACAGGCAGAGTCTGCAGCTACAATAGCCTCTGTGCCCTCTATGGAAAATAAATATACAGTAGTGTTTCAGGAACAGAATGGACCATATCAGACACCTCACTTGACTCAATACGTTGCTCCATTTCAAAGATTTTATGACGCTCAGAATACCGTGCATTTACATGTAAACCTTTGAGGATAAAGCCAACTGCTTCATTTACAGTAACAATTTGGATGAGTCCCGCCGAATCTGACAAACCACCTGCTGAACCGTGTGCCAGCATCGTTCCGGAGTAACTGGTTGCACTGTACTGTAAGACAACTGTGTTGGCACAACTGTACAAACAACCCACTGGGGAACCTTCTTCCTAGCGCTGTATCAATGTCTGCTCTAAGCATAGGCAAACTCACTTTTGTTAGGTTTGTTGCCAGAGTGATGGGGGGCGAACCACCAAATGATGCTGCACTCAAACAGACAACAAAATGTTCCAAAAACTGTGGTTAAGCCTTGCCACACACCTAAAGCTGCTGTGCCTATCATCAAGGCACGTATAGTCCAGAGGGAAACAAGTGGATCTAATGCTTTCACAAGTTTTGGGTAGTGCTCTAGAAAATGACGTTTTTGGAGTACAATAGGTTCCTTGTGAGACTGTAAGAGTCACTTTTCTTAATTCTGATGCCCAGAAATATTACTGTCAAGTAGGCATATAGTTAAATTTGTATATTCATGTAAAGTTCTATGTCCTTAAAGCTCTGAAGCACTAGCTACAGTAAGCTGATTCATCATCTGAAGGCAATGGACAAAGTTTATGGGTATTTTTTGCCCCAAAAAAAGTTCAATAGAATTAGATGTGAAACATCTACCTTTAAACAGGTCATGAAGCAAGTCCGATGGGAAGTCGTATAAGACATTTTTACCTGGCTAAAAGTTAAAAAGTTTTTTACCCATTTTCTTCTTCGTTTGCTGTCTGTAAATGCACCCCTCGTTCCTTCTCCCTTTCTACTGTATCATGTAAACTGGTGCATTCTTATTAATTATTTGGACATGGCTGACACTTATTATTATTTTTGTTGTTGAGTGTTAAGATTATTTGTCCAAAATATTTCATAAAATACAATAAAAATGTGTTTTTGATTTTCTACCCTATAGTACAGTATGATTTACTTTGTCAAAGTACAGAGACCAGACAAACGAATTGGAGAAAGAGAAAATATTTCCCTAGAGTTCCTCGAGAGAGGTCACAGTCTGAATTCAGCCTTAATAAAGCTGAGCCACAATACATCATCACAAATATGTACTAGTTGTACCCAGAATGGTCAAATAAACAACAAACAACACCATGAGTATCATTATTCCACTACCTGTTTCTCAAAGCACTGGTTACTATGGGGACTCATCAGCCAATGAGTTGCCTTCTCAAAGCAGCACTGAACAAAAATGAACCTAACTAACCTGAGTAGCTGAGTGAAGGCTTTCAGTGCATGTGTGTGTGTGGTGTGTCTTCGTACCTGAGCGGGCTGATCCTGTAATGAGTCCTTTGTTTGAGTTAATAAGGACCAGCGAGCTTCAACAAATTTAACAGACATTACTTTTACTTAATAAGTAGCCAGTGCTTTAGTAGTGAAGTGGGGATTTTCCACGGTGTGTGTAATGTATGTGAGTGTGTTTACTTTGCATGTGAATTCTCCATTCATCTGTTTCTTGGGCTGTTCAGTTGAGATAAAGACATGTTTGTTTTTTTTCCAAATGGGAGACTTTGTGTCAGGCCCAAACCACGTCAATATACAACCACACAGATCTACTCTGACTGTAGTGTGTATGAATGTACATTTGTGTGCAGCTATTGTAATAATCAGTAGTGCAAAACTAATTCAATATACCCACTGATAATGACTAGATCTGCACATCTGCTGCCGTCTTCTTCGGTGGTTGCTCCTTTAACCATGAAGCAGCTTATTTATGACTGTAAAAACATTCACACCATTGACGCATGTTTAATGGATTTATACTGTAAACAGAAATGAGAAACACCAACACTGACGATTAAACATATTTAACGAGATTAGTCAGGCCAAGGGGCATTTCCGGCTCTTCACTCTAGGGGTGTAGAATTAGAACAAGGCAAATGAGAGCAAGCCGACTTCTGTGCTCGTGTTTCCATACATTTATGCATGTACAGAATGGTATGGGGTTTTTGTTAATACATTATTTGTTTTCCTTAGTGTTCATCTACATACAGCCCAGAGCAAAGTAGTGCGTGCAAAGTCAAACTATGTGAATCAGAGTGAACAACCACAAATTGTGTAAGTGATGTTCAAACATGTATTTCTAAATGAGGTGTGAACCAGGTTTTCATATTCCTTCAATAATGTCCAAAAAAATTAAATGTGGTATATGACACATGTGCTAACAAGTACCCAGGGAAGACATGGATCTACAGTAACAGGATAGAATAACTAATTTGTGTCTGAAGTAAAAGCCATCTGAAGGTGTAATATGAAGACACATCTTCAGCTTCAGATTGTACATTACACACTTTAGCCTGCTTCCACACAATTGTGCATGTAAATCTGTTTTAATTCCAAGCACTAGTCAGCTTTTACAGCTGCCTCTTACATGTTGTAACTACAGTATAAAGGATATTAAAGCACATTATATGTCAAACAAAGACTAAACTTTCAGCCACAGCTGCGTGTGGAGAGAGTGATGTTGTACATTGCTCAACTTAACCATTTTCCACCCATGAATGTGAAATGCACAAGTGACAGTACTGTCAGAAAGAATTCTCTATGGCACATTAAAAAAGTGGATTTCCTGTAAAGATACTATGTGGACAAATCTATGTCTTTTAGGCACATTTGGGTCAGTTGCTGCTGACTGACCTGGCTTTTCTTTTTTAAAATCTCAAAATGTTTTCAACTGGAATCATCCTTAGAGTTTCATATAATTTGCTGCTTTTGCTCTGTGTGACTTACACTAGAAAGGTACGAGCCTTGTACAGTCCTCCCCACACAGATGATGAGATAAGGCCCAGCACTGCGAGGCCTTGTAGAGACAGGAAAGTTCTATTAGCTAAAGCAGCCGAGCATGGCCACTGCTGGCTCATCACTATCTGTCGCCCCCATCTAGTCACGTCTCTGGAAGAGGAGAGAGAGAGAGAAAGAGAGAGAGAGAGAGAGAGGGAGAGAAGATGAGGTGTATAAAAACTGAAAGTGGGAGAAAATAGCAACAAGAGAAGTACTGAGGAGGAAAGAGAAAAGGGAGAGAGAGGTGGTTGGAAATAAATCAGTAAATATCACTTCACATATCACAGTCTATTTGGTGCGCAGATGATTAGTCAGCATACGTGGTACAAAAGAGCTAAGGGACCAATATATTTACCATTAAAGCAGTGGTTTAATGTTTCACTGTGATTTACGGAGGTTTAAATAGCATATCATTCCCCAGTTACACACCATATTGTTAACAATATATCAATGCTACTGCCTTCTTATTGGAATCTAACTAGACATATAGAACAATTACTCAACGTGCTGTGGGGCTTATTCTCAGGATGCTCAACATGCTGGAGTTGATTAAGTTGGAGAATGTGGCTGCCTGACTGTTTGTCCATCTGCTTCCAAAACAATTAAGCACATGCTTTGGTTTTCTCTCCCCTCTCCTCTCCTCGTCTCCTTTCCTCTCCTCTCCCCTTGTGCATGGAATCCTCTCGGGAGCTAACTTCCCTACCTCCCTCCTCATTCTGCCTCCTCCTCTACTCCTTTAATTCCCTGCCTGCAGAACACTGAGGAAAGTGCTGATGAACAATTAAACATGGTCCTTCCCCAGGGAGGCAAGGTCACTCATTGTGTAAGTGTGTGTGTGTGTGTGCATGAGAGAGAGAGAGAATTAGAGAGAGGGAGATAAGGAGAGGCAGAGACCTGGCAGAGATACAGATTTGTGCCAGACAGAGGGTAAAAAGCTGAATAATGTTCTAGAGTTTGGGTAGACGTTCCAGCACTGGTTTGGAGAATCATTTTTGTATATAACGCTGCCCGAGCGGTGAAAAATGCTGGACTGTTCATTCATAATGCATGAAATATGATTGTGTGAGCACTAAAGGTTAATAACTGATTATCCCAGTGAGTATTATTAGACTACAAGAACTTCTACAAGAAGTGCACGGTTCCTTGTACACGCTACAGAGTCACTGCTGGCTCACACGTGAACACACATGATCATTACAAGCCTACATCTTCTCCTGGAAACACAGTTAAGATGCAAACTCTCGGCCAACATTCATCCATTTAAATAGAACCGACTTCAGGGTGGAAAACGTCAGGCATCAGAACGATTTTAAAAAGCTATAACAATGGAATCAATTGAGTCATTGACTGTTTCTCTTTTTATTTACTGTAATTATTTTATTAAAATGCATTACATTTTTTATGTATACTGTATACATAGTAGAGCGACACCATTTATTTACTACTGTACTGTAGCTCAAACATATTTTTAATTTCAACTTACTCCAGAGGAAGAAACACATGGGACATAAAACATTAATAATAATCCATGAAAAAATTTCTTGGCAGACAACTTGTGTATATATATTGGGAAATGAACTTGGTGCTTGGCAGTAAACACGTGAGAGTGAGAAACACTTATGTTGATCTGTCATGACACATCAAGATATCATTTGAAATAGCATCTTCTGAATTAAAGATACATTTGAGATGAAAACAGCAAATCATAGAACATATAATGAATTTACCTCAGTTTGGTTCTGCACAGTACCCTGGTGCACAACAAAGCGTTTTGGATGTAGTTGACTTCTAATGTGCCTCCACCTCCATTGGCACTCACTTACTGTAGATTGGAGGAAGAATTAAAAGAGCTGATGATCTCACAGTATCTGTCAGGGAACCACCGGTAAGAATGTTTAGTCAGTGACGTGCAGTCAGGGTAGGCAGGGGAGGCGGGGCCTCACCTTGCCTGACAATACCATAGCATGACTAAAAAGAAGTAAAATGAAAATTTATTTCTGTCCATTGATCTGTGTTATACATGTTATAAATAATAGGATATGTTTTATCCTATAATTTCAATTATCCTAACATTTTCTTGAGTAAAAATCGCAAAATCTGCGCATTTTCTGATCTACTGTAATATGGCGATGAACTGGATGTGACGCGTCAGCGAGGGGAGCTTCAGCCCGATGCTGAAAATGTCAGTTAATGGGCTGATACGAGGCGTAATCTCTTTCTGTTTCACATTTTGTCCCCAGTTTGCACCTTCAGATGGGTTTATTCTACACCATGACTTTGTACAACCTGCCTAATGTGTTTATCAATGTTTTTTGTGACATAATTACTTTTCTGATCGATCTAAAACCGACAGAGAAAACTCATGAGGGGAGGCTGGACAGGTCTGCGTCTCATCCAGAAGGGTGCGCTGCAACCACCCTTTAACCCCACAAATAGTTTTCAATTTTCTAAAAAGACTTACTGAATGACACTAAGTAAAACAATTCAAGTGCTTGAGAAGTAAATGTTGTTATTCTAATGAAGAGCGAACATGTAAGACTGATTAAAGCAGTATTTAAAGTTTTAAAAACAATATAAAATGTCACTGAGGGTTAAAATTGAACATCTACACCTCTATACTTTAAAATGAGTATGAATTGTGAAAAATACTGTACATGGAGGCTACAGGTCAGGTCTCTGCTGCTATAAAAATATGTTCCTTCAAGACCAAATACAGTATGTTCCTTTAGGATAGGATAGGAATGACAATAAAATGTGAAATGTGGCTAGTAATAATATGCATTCTGACAATTAAGTAGTGAAAAATACACACTTTTTAAGGTATTATGAGTGTAAAATCTGATTGCAGAGGACTTTGTGCCTCACCAGCCATGAACCTCACCACACGCCACTGTGAGTAGTGCAGCCTGGCAGATGGAGGTAGTGTCTCTCCTGATGTCTGCGGGTTGTAGACTTCACTCACTGACTGCAAAGGATTTTCTTTACACATATCAAATATCATGACTTTATTTACAACGCATAAAGGGTTTAGGCAACAGTTTTCCTCCAGTGTTAAACAAGAGCAGGCATTTTTCTACCACTTAACGAAACACAGTTGCTAAACAGCAGCCCAGTACCTCCAGGAATGACTGCACACTACACACAATTTGTACATACAGTAGCTGTAACTCAACATATTAAGTGTAGGTGAAAGTTCAATGAGGAAGATTTTTCTCTCTCTCTTGTGGCCACTATGAGTAAGAGTAGGCTATACATTCCCGCTCTGTTTCCCCTCCCTCACTTCTGCTCTCCCATGCTGTCAAATTGCCCTTCTGACAGGCGTGATGTCACCACATCTGACCAATGATCCGGTTCGCTCCCCGGAGCCGATCAATCACTTGACGCCGATCTTTAAATATCACTGCATTTTTGCCTGTTTATCTTTCAGACCTGATTTCCTCCTCCTCACCATCACCTCCGTGTCCTCCGTGATGTCCAGGGACACTGTCCAAGGCCTCCATCTACTGTGCCACCCACTGCTTTGACCCCACCGGCAGCAGTGTCTGGACCCCAGGGGATTCTGTCTAAGCTCTAAGTTCTTAGATCTTCACACGGGCCTGCATTTAATGAAGATGACTACAGACAGGCTACTGTATAACAAGTGATGGGCTAAAATCTCTTTTGCCGCACTCTCCACTCTATGTTATTCACATCTATTTGATGTTTCCGATAAATGTCAGTGCACTAACCGACAGTCTTTTTCGAGAGAATTTGCCAACCTCAAGACAAAACTAAATGTGAGACTGAACTAAAATATAAACTTTAGCATTTCTTTCACCAGTCTTAGTTAAATATTGATTAAAGGTTTGGCTTCTGACAAATTGGCAAACAACTAGGACTCATGGGAAATGTTGCTGTTTATTGACTGCTGTAAGTATTGGATAAACAATGATGTTAGATAATTCTCAGCGGAAGTTTGTTCAATAGTTTTGTGCTCAGGAATGCAATTGAAAGTTAAAGTTTTACTTTGGTTTTGCCATTTTACTAAATGTGGGTCACTGTTAACCACTGGAACCATATTTACACTATTAAAATTCAGGGGAAAATTGCTTTTGCAGTAATTGTTTTCATTCAAACTGTGTGTTTTGTTAACAATCTTGCGCACACAAAAGGTGTAATTTCACAGTTTTAGTGTGTGACAGCTGCAATAAAGTGTGGATGTTTTCTTCTTCAGTTTACTACACACACACATATATATATATATATATATATATATATATATATATATATATATATATATATATATATATATATATATATATATATATATATATATATAAAACAATCATGAGACAATCATGACCATCTTGCGTCTCTCTTTCAGGATTCGTCAGCAGCAGGAGAGTGGGTGGAGTTCAAAGCCAGTAAAAATAAAGGAGCGCAATGTAAACTGGAGAACAGGGCATCCTGGCAGTTTTCTCTCAATCACCGTCTGGTGGAACGTTATTAGCTGTATCTGCATAATATGACAAAAAATATGTCAAGTTTATCCCTGGGGCCAGCGACTATTTCTGTGTGTTTGAGACAGGAAGTGTTGAATGCCGCGATATCCTTAAGGCAATTTGTTATTTATTAATTTCCTCTCATGCATTTATCTGAGCTGTGGGTTTGGATGGGGAGCTCTAATTTGTACACAGATGCAGTCTATTTAGGGCCCAGGCGGAGTAACACAGAACAGGACCCCTTCAGGAGGAAACCATGTTTGATATCGTTGCTTTTTAAGTATGTTAATTCTTCATAATTTAGTGGGTCACCGCACATTTAGGATGGCGTCAGTGAATTGCCACCCTGAATGACAAAAAACTCTCCACAGGTCTGAACCCACAATGCACCTGAAGCCTGGTACTACAAAATACAACATCACACCTTTCCCTCCCAGACACTTTGTCCAGCTCGGGTTTAGTCATCTGCTGTCTGGGCTGCTGCGACTCCCTCGGCAGCCGCGCTGCTTCCAGCCCTCACAACTCATCCAGAACGCCTCGCCTTCACCCTCCCAAGACCCTCCCATGTTATCCCCCTCGTACAGTCCCTCCACCGGCTGCTTGTGTTGAATGCGAAATCCTGCTGCTGGCAAACAAGGTTGCGATGGGATCCACACACGCACACGCGGGGCCAACTCCACCAGCGTGGGCCCGCTGTGCTCCAACGCTACTGTGGTTCGCCATTTTGATTCATGCTCAGCCCGGTTGCTTCCTTACCTCCCCCTTCTCCTCCCCCCACAGTGCAATTTCTCCTCAAGTGCCCGGTCTGGCTTTGTTTCATAACTGTTTATTGTAATTCAGGCCACTTGGTTGGATTCTGCCAATTCTACAGTTGCAGCCCAATTAAGTTGCTCAAAAGGAGAGCGTCAGTCAAATTAATGAAATGTAAATGTCAGTCTTCCCGCCCGCTGCTGTTTTTCATTCCCTCTTGCTCGTGAACGTACGTGCGCGTCGTAGCAGCTCCAGAAGTACATCTGAATATCAAAAAGTCCGCTACACGAGCTCAGTAGGATTTCGGGCTGTAATTGTAATGCGCTATAAACGTGTGTGTGCCACAGCTGCGTGTACAGTTTTAAGTCACTTGCATTAACCTTGTGAACCTCCAACGTGGGGAACCTGCCTAGAGACTTGTTCAGTGCGTGAGGCACAAATATGCCAGTATGGGTTAAAGTGGGCTGAAGATGAGGGTAAATATTTGGACGGCCATAACTGGGACAGTGTTGGCAAGGAGTCGTTTGCGTCGCAGACCTTCTCTTTGTGTATGTACTGTAGGAGGAGGTGGAGCAGTTAGGGATCGGTGGGCGATTACCTCAAAGCTCTGCTTGTGTGTGTGAATGAGAAGCAGTGTCAAAGCACTTTGAGCACCAGTAATGCAGAAAAGTGCTGCATAAGTGCAGACCATTTACCATTTTTGTGATGTAACCTCAATTTGAATATGACCCTTTTCATAACAGTTTGCTCGATGTTGGACTTGTCGGTCTGTTCTTGAACACACAGTGACGTCTATAGCCAACGGCGTAACGTCGTAGAACCTGTCTGTAGCTCCACTACTGTTCCGACAATACAAATTACGACTGGCAATGGCGCCGCGGGCTTTGATCTTTGGGTTTCTTTAAACTGAACAGCCAACCCCAGCGGTCCCTGTCAGTGAACACGTCAGTCAGCATTTCAACACGCTGACTCAGGGAGCACAGATGCTCACATCAGCTGAGTCTCAGCCTTTACTCTCAGTTACAGATCCAGGGAGTTTGAGGTAGTATTAACAAATGTTTATAACGTGACTAGGTTGGTCGTTAGCTAAAGCTCAACCAACTGAACTCAACAATAGGCTGATGTGTATATTGTCACGCTAACAAAAAAAGCTGCTAAGCATCAGCTTGTTAGCTTTGCGCCTAACTTAAATTACCTGCAGCTTCACTGAGTCAGCAGCACGTAGGCCTTTATTTTAGGAAATCTCGCTGGAAACTTTTCCTACTCACGTCGCTGTGCATGTGTCGACGATCGCACTCGCTCTCCTCGCCGGTTTCTCTCGGAGGTGGTCGTGGCCTCGTGAAAAGGGAGCTGATAGACTGTGGGGATAAATGAGGAAAGAAATAAAGGCAGAGACAGGTGTAGATGGAGAGATGGATAGATGATGGGGAGCGGGGTGAAAGGGGAAATGGAAAGATGGATAGAAAGATGGATGCATGATTAGGTGGGAGGGTGGGGGACTTAGAGGCATCTATAAATAGGTGAATGAATGGATGCATGGCTGGTTGCTGGCTGAGTGAGTGGATGGATGGATGGATGAATGGATGGGCAGGTAGAGAGATGAAAAGCCTTGAGGTAAGGAGAGATATTAAAAGATGAATGAATACAGGACAGCTCCCTTTCTCCAATACGACCCACCCGCCCCCCCCCAAGCTCTACTTCTTCACTCTCTTGCATTTTTTGCTCTGTCTCACTATGTCATAGTTTCTTTGTCTATGTAATGCACTCTCTCCCCCGCCCTCTCTCTCTCTCCCGCTCATTCTGACCAGATGAGTAATAGCCGCGGCGTTGTGGCTTGACTGATTAATGCACTCGAAGAGCCCAGGGAGGTGGAGCACAACAAACAGACGGAGGAGGGAGGGGAAGAAAAAGAAGAAGAAGAAAGAGCGAGAGGCGAAGATTGGAGAGAGAAGAATGAGGGAGAGGGCGAGAGAACGGGTGAGAGAGGGAGTGCGTGCGTGCGTGGGGGGGGGGGGGGGGGGGGGGTGAGCGTGCGTGTCCGTCTGATAGAAGCCCCATTCTGAAGCCGCGGCATCAAGTGGTTTGATTCCCAGAGGGACGTACCCTTCCCCTCATCAGCGAAAGTGTTCTCTCTTTTCCAGTTTAGAACAATCATGCTCACTCATACTGTATGGCCAATCAGGCAGCAGTGGGATTCCTGTGAGGGGACTGATGGGGAGAAACACAAAGTGTGAAAGTGCCAAAGGAAAAAGGAAATGCAGAAGAAAGTTAGGCCTAAGTGAGAGGGATGGCGTTGTAGTGGGTCACTCCTGAGAGGATGAGGTCTGGGCTAACATTTAAGCTGATTGCGGGGCACATGTTCGCTTTCAGATCCTCCTCACTTCACACACCTCCACAGGGCTGCTGCCTCTGCTTCCCTTTAATGACCTTCTTCTGTCTTTCTGTGCTCTGCCTCGTCTTAATGATGTCGTAATAACGCATCCCACAGAGAATGAGACCGCGTCCCACTGCTTTTTTTTGGATTATAGAAAGCAAAGCTCGCCACTTTTTCCCTTTCCACATAAGATTTTGGAGAAAACCCAGAGCAGCCCTGAAAGGTAAACTAAAGACTAATGATCCATAAGCAGGACCTATACGTTACTAGTTAATCTGTCCCAAACCTGATTTAGCCCAGACGTTGGCGCTTAAAGCTGTTTCTTCTAAATCAAGTCAGGACTTCCTTCACGAGAAGTGTTAAATGTTGCCATCAATCACTTTACAGGAGAATCCTGGCATCAACGAAATCATTGATAAAACACATCTTCTAACCATAGGTTCAACATACAGTACAGTGTAGAGACTTTAACTATGCACAAGCCCAGCGATACTTTCATGACATGCAAAGGCGTACATATGAAATTCCTAATGTAACGCTGGTGTTAAATTAAGAGCAAATCAACACGCAGCCGTCCTGTCATGCTACCGTAGCTTGGAGGCATTTTCTTGCAGCGGTCCAGGTGAGAACGAAGGCGCGCGCTTGGCGTTTCGCTCGAGGCCACACTGACAAAATGACTGTTGATGTGTACATGTTTGCAATTATGTCGGCTGATTAGAGAGGATTATTAAAAAGACCATTTCCAATTAGCTTCAAGTAGAAAGACTCAGTTTCAATCAGTTACCGTGTGATTGTCATTGCCTGAACATTAATCTTATATCCGGTGGTTTCGTCCCTTGTTTCATTGCTTCCTTGTTTGTAATAAAAACATCTAGAGAATCCGATAAACATCTTTTTCTGTGGTTAAAGTCTAAATTGAATTTGATGAAAAGCTTTTGTTGAGAACAAAACATGATAGAAAATACTGTAATTATGTTGATGCGGTTGTCAGATGGACCTTTTATTTTCTGGTTCTGAAGACAACGCTCCTTCGTCGACTTGCGCTGCCGCAGGTTGAGGCTTTATGGCTCATGTGATGTTGGGGGCACGAAAGAATGAAGGAGTGTCAAAAAATGAAAAGGAGTCACTCAAGTACGGTGACTAACCAAAGCTGTGGGTGGTTGTGTGCGTTAGTGTGTGGTGGTTTACAGCCTGGCCACAAATGTCCAGGCAGCTACAGTACATTGTAATGCAAAGGCAGAATTATCATTCACCTCAATCACTAGCACCAAAGAAAACCACTGCTGCTTCAAACAGCTACTGCTCACAGCAACAGGCCCGTCCTCCATTTTCTAGCCGGCTCCAGACAAACTGTCAATATTAAGTTCTCAAGCAGAAGGAGAACTTTGGATTTAAATGGTCAGTGACTTCCAACAAGTTTGCAGCCGCAGTGACGTTGTCCTCGTGTGCTCACCTGTACTGTGTGTGACACAACCGTGGAAATTCTGGATCCTCCCCGCGAGGGTCACGCTGCACGACTCACCACTCAGTGAAACAAGTCCAGTTGCCGCTTCGTATGACATCTCGACTGTTGATTCCGTTTTTCGTCTTCCAGCCTAATTATAACACAGATCAGTGCTGTGCACCTTCTGCCCTATTGCCGCTGTCGCTGCGCTCTGCCTCAGCTGCAGCATAATTATGGGTGTGATACCTACTGATAACTGTTATTTAATGGGATGATATCATTGTAATTGTCTGAGTTGAGTGAGGGTTTGTGTCACTGTTTTTAGCTTATTTCTCTTCAGTTGCCTTCATTTTTCTTCATTCCTCTGTGTTATCGATCTGCTCCTGTGTTTCACTCTCTTTCATCAGAGGAGTCTGTTTCACTCACAGTGTGCTCCAACTGGGAACCTTCATTCTATAACTTCACATATCTATCATCGCTCCTGTTACTGAGAATAAGTATATATATATATATATATATATATATATATATATATATATATATATATATATATATATATATATATATATGTGTGTGTGTGTGTGTGTGTGTGTGTGTGTGTGTGTGTGTGTGTGTGTGTGTTGTTTGGTTTTGTACACTGTCATTATATTTTACACCACTTGGTGGCACTGTGGTATTTGGATTCAGCCAGTAGCCCATCCTGTGTTCTTTTCTTATTTTTTTATTTTTTTGCAGCTCTAATGAAGGGGTAAAAATTAGTGCAATGTGTAAGGCAGATGAGAAAAGCATGGAGGTGAGACACACAGGCTGGGGGTAAGAAGGGATGCAGGATGTAGTGGAGCGGTCTGGTTGGGGTTGATGCTTTTGACATGTCCACAGACCCACGCTCGCATCACAAATCGAATGTCGGGGTATTTTCCACGGCTGAGCCTTGCTTCCTGGTTTACAGACAAAGGCATAGAGAAACCTGGGTGATATAACATGAGAGCAGCAAATAGCCAAGTCTACCCACTTTCAAAGTGCCAAGTTTCTAACAGGAGCATGCACTCAGGCGCACTTTTATGGCAGATATTACAGATATTCAGATGCTGCGCCCTGCAATTAACTGTCATTCCTTCTGTGTCTCAATTCTAAAGAGATTGAAAGTGGTGATAATGATCCTCCATTAATACTTATCACTTTCGTGATCAGCAAGCAAGATTTCATGAAAAAAAAGAGTTCAAATTAAAACTTTTGCCTTTTTTCTGCCTTTATTTGTCAATGGGATGATGAGTGAAGATATGTCCTCATCGCTACACAACTTCACACGCACACAGGCTGTGTTAGTGTGGCTTCATGCTCCGGCCTATTAACATCTTTCAATATGTAAATCAACAGCGTTTTAAACAGTGCCGTGACAGTTTAATGGAGCAGCTACTTCTCTCAGCAGTTTTTATTGTTGTCAGAGGGCTGCGACTTCTGTTGAAAACACTTGCACACATCAGCCTGGCAAGTTAGCTGGACATTTATTAGACTCCTACCACTGTGTACGGTTGACGCGCGGAATTAACACTGATGGAAATAAAAGAGGCTGAAATTAGCCACAAAACTTTCAGCGGGATCAGTTTCACCAGTGTCCTCCTCCTTTTAAAGACTGCAGCTGTTCTACTGATTGATTCTCATCTCATGGGTGACTCTCCAGCCTGATCCTCTCTTGTGATGCCTGAGTGTCCAGTTACTGTCTCTGTCTGTCTGCACTTCCATCCAAATCCCGCAACCTCTACATTTCATGCTTGATTTTTCATTATACTCTGCATATTAACACTGTGAGGTGTGAGATTAGAACTGTTTCTTCAGTTTGTCCCATGTCTCCACATGAATGTTGCTTTTCTGTTAGCTTAGCCTGCGCCTCTGTCTTACCTGCCAGACATCTGCTCTCTAATTGCCTGCACAACAGCCCTGCCGTTAACATGGTGACAGCAAAGACCACGAGACAGACACTGAAAGGTGGAAAACGTTCTGCAAAGCATCTACGGCCCCGAATAATTACCTGTACTTACCTGCTTCTGTAGCTCATGAGATTACGCTTTTTCAGTATCCGTGATAGAATCCCTAGTTTCTGTCTAACTGAACCTCAAGCTGGTCCTGGTTTGTGTGACGTTGCTTTAGTCAACCTGCCAAAGTTAATGCATTCAACTGTAAGAGTCAATCTGCTTCATCCTTAAAGTACAATGTAAGCGTAAACCTTTCATTTCTTCAGTGCTCTATATATATATATATATATATATTACAATATGTTATTGTTGCAGCACTATGAACACAATAAACAAATTCCTAAACCTTAACTTTAACCTCAACTGAATAAAATGTGTGTATAACATGTAGTTATTGCTGCTACAGTTACAGTACAGTAATGTAACTACACCGAGACACATGGACTGTTTCCCACCGCCACCTGCAACCCATTAAATGTATCCCACCCCGATATACACCAGTTACATATAAAACACTAATGAATCACATTAGGGCAATGTATACTGGAGCATTAATCATGTGTTAGGCAATCAGAGATAATTTATGGCTTCTCCTGTGTTTCTAAATGATCTCTCTCCTGTCCCTGATTGATCCATTATTTGGTCGTAAGCAGAAACATGTTTGTCACATCAATCAAATGATTAATCACAAATAACTGCCCCAACAGCTGAACATGAGCTACTGTACTGTGTGTGGGGTGACGTTGGGTGGACTAAATAGAGGAGACAGGGTTGGCCATTCTGTGGCTCGTTCTTGACTTTCACCCACATCTACACGTCTTATCGATCACGGACTGTAAAGTAGGTGACAAGTGAATATTTTTTATATCGTATAGTTATGCAGTGAAATGTGATCCTCACCCTTAAGTTTTATCATCTTACAGGTCAGTCTTTGGTTTATTGACAATACAATAAATCTTTCTGGCCAATCTGTATTAATAAGAGCTTTTTATCTTTTGTACCCTGCTTTAGTTGGAGGCCTTGAAGTGACCGGAGCTCACAAGGCTACACGCCTTACCCATCCATTTTCCGTTGCCTCTCCAGCAGCATGGTGTGCTGCTAGCAGGCAAGTCAGCGTAGTCCAAACCATCTCATGCCATCTGCTTTGCACTTCTGTTTGACTTACTCAAAGCATCACAGGGCCAGGATTAAATCTCATTCCATGGGGTCAACACCACCTCTTAGAGAAGTTTCTTTCCTTTGTCGATTTCCTTCGCTGTGGACAACGACAACTTGGGTTGGAATCATTGAACCATTGGAAATTCACTAGTGATTTGTCACCCATCTCAGCTGACCTCATGGATATACAGTACTTATAGTTCTTCTCCTGGTGCAGTTGCTCAATCTAAACCCGAGGGGAGCAATCCTCCCATTCTGAGCAGAGACCCATGACGTCAGGCTTGGAGGTGCCAACTGTCACCGCAGCCTCTTCACAGTCAGCCACCAGCTGACAACAGCAACAACACCCCTCACAAACGTGTTGTTGCTGTTTCTTCCAGTTGAATGCTCAATGTTTATGGTGCACAATTACTGTATGAGTGTTTGCTTTGAAGGGTTTGACTTAATGATGTTTTCACAACCATCTGTGTTTTTTAAACTGGTCTTTTAAGAAAAAAAATAATTAATTGATTGAAGCTTGTACACATGCATGCAACATTTTCTTAATATTAAAGTAAATCATGCACTTTGATCACGCCAGTATGATTTTAAGCAGTATTATACACCAAAGGGAGCGGAGACTGACTTACACTCCCCTCTGCTACTTAATTGATACTTTACCCTGATTAAAAAGTGTTCCATTAATGCTTTGCCCCAGTTCAGACTTATTCAGAAACCCATCCAGGACTGTACAGTGAGAGTGTAGGAACAAAAGCTAAAGGCATTAAGAAGGTAACAGGACAGATCCAAAGGGGGAGTGACTGTTAGACACCGGGCGCTAATGTGGCATAATGTCTGTTAGAGGCGTTTGACAAATATCTGTTTGCTTTAAAGTGTGCCACGTTTTCCAAAGTGACAGTGTTGTGTTTATGGCGCTTCCCCAGTCGCTCTAATAAATCCACCGAAAGCCTCCGCATCACATTAAATCACCGGCAGAGCCTAAAAACCAAACAGAGCCAAAAGTAAAGAATAAACTCGTATTTGTAACTCGGAAGATTATTCAACGCCATATGTGCAAGATGTTTAAAAAGCAAACGTTCACAATAGCTGTTTTTATTTAAGGCTTTATAGCTGTAATGGAAAAATTTTGCCTTGTGCTGTTTCTTATCCAACACACTCGTCATGTGCTGGTTAGGTGCAATACTGAACTGAACATTCTTACACAAACAACTAATCTCTTGTGCCCTGACGTACATCAAGTCTAAACATCTGATGCTCCATTTGACTGACTAATAATTTCTGATATATGTTTGTCTTTTACACCCGGACTCTGGCTCCATTCTATCTGACTCCCCACCAGACCCAAGGCTGTTAAAGCAAATGCATCTTGTCTTGGAAGCTCGGTGTTCCTTCCTTTGAATAACAAGACATGACGATGCAGAAGTGAGAAAGCAAACATTCTCACTCACAGCGAGATAAGGTGGCGCAAACAATTCCATTGCTGCAGAGAGACATTCCACCAGAGCCAGAGAAAGGGGTTAAAAGGCAGAAGCAACTTGAGGATCGTGGGCTCTTTGCATCACACCTTCGTGGTGTGTGCACTGATCTCCCCAGCTGGTTTTTGGTTTGTTGATGTGCACGATCAACATCCATGCTTTTTATTTGCTTTCCCCATTATTTTTATTTTCTTTATTATTTCAATAAATCGCACAAAAGGACAACTCTCTCTCATCTACTTCTTTATGGAAAATTTCCACCACAATAGCATCATTAGCTGGAGATGGTGATGGCTGCATAAAGTGTACCTCGGCTTATTTTAATGTTATTCTGCCCCCTAAGGTCTAAAAAAGTGATGAATGCAACTTGCAAACTTCTCTTCCTTCCTCTTATTGTGGTACCAGCTGACAGCCTTCCTCACATTATTCCTCCCCTTCTCCTTCCTCCACCGTCGCTGCAGTTAACTGTTTAAGGATGGCACTGAAAACATGAGCTTGGCGACCGCCCGCCCCCCTCCACGCTCCCTTTCTGCATGCTTGCCCTTTCTCCTTCTTCTATCCATTCATGTCTGTCAGGCAATTACCACCTCCATTCCTCCTTTCCATTGATTTTCTCCTCTCCTCCAGTTCATCTCCTTCCTCATCCATCCTCTCTTGCCCCTTTAAACCTCACTTTCTCTGGGTTTTCCCTCCCTTCATCTGTCCACGTCTTATGCGGATTCCGTGTACACACTAACCATCTGTATTGTTTTCCGCCGCTTCCATTTTTTTTTCTCCTCCCACCCGTAAGCCCACTGAGCCCTACCCTATCCCGTGACTGCTGCAAGGTCTCCGTAGACATTAGCTGTCTCCATTCTGCCTGACTGAGCTAAATTATTCCACAATAAGTCACTGGGCTAATTCACTCGCATAATCACCTCATGCATTTGAAATTTAAATGATTTCATGAGCATCCGCGCCGGTCCCTCATTACAGAAAGCCCCTCAAGATTGTAACAAGCAGGTAGAGGAGCACAGTAAGGCACGGCACCACTTTGACCTGTGGGTGCACACGTGTGACGCCATCTTGTATTAAGCCTGGGAGCTGTGAGTATGTGAGTGTGTGTCCTCATTTGCAGTTGAGTGCCAGTATGTATTTGAAAGTGAAAAGCACGCCTATTCCCCAAATCAACGTTCTATTCGGCCAAGCCATCCATATAATGCCAGATTAACTGGCACTTGCTTAGGTATACTTGACCTTTGACCTTCAAGGTCAAAGTATGTCTGCATCACGAAGATGTCCTTCAGCAGTCGACACCCCACAGACCTCTTGGTGACAGCTTAACTGGATGCAGGCTCATGGGAGGTGTAGTATTGATTGGTGTGTCGATGTGGAAACAGGCACCAAGAAAGAAAACACGACCCCCCCCCCCCACACACACACACACAGACACACATACACATACACCAAGAAGAACATATAGAAAAACATTGTTTTTATTTGTGCCCAGGTAGAAATTGCATGTATGAGAGGCTAATTGGAGGGAAATTGAGAAGTGAAAGAGGAGACAGCAATCAATTTAGATGCTGTCATCATTCATGTCGGCATGTTTATGTGAAAAGTCAACATAGCTGATCAGGCAGTAACTTATATATGAACAAAAAACTTTCAACGCACAAAGTCAGGTTTTATAGGCAGACAACAGATGAAGTCGCATTTACACACCGTCTGTCTGCACCAGCTCTAAACCATTAGGCTGAAAACAAATCTATTTTGGGGTAATATCAAATTTCTGAGAAGCAACCAGAGAGTCAGAGAGCATGAAGTCACTGGAGATGGGTTGAATGGAGGTGGGGGCGTGATGTGTCTGGCTTCATATGTGATGCAGTAACCGGCGTGTAACATTAGCCAAAAGCAAAAGTTCATCAATGAACCATTAACCCCCGATTAATGAACAGATTTCAGCGTTAAAACCCTTCACTGCACTTGTTTCTTCCAAAATTTCATAAGTTGATCATTAAAGAGTGCATTTAAGCAACAAATCACAATTTTGCATCATTATGCAACAAGCACAGCACAACAGAAATGTTCTGAAGTCAAAGCATAATTTAATTTTGTTTGGCAGTTTAATAACACTTGCCATTTGGGTTTTGCTTGCTATTCATTAATTCCACTACTTCTGTTGATTTTTTATTAATGCACTGGGTATTGTTGGTTTTTAAGTGACAGAGAAATTGACTTCAAGTTGCCTTTTCACTACAAGTTACATTGAATTTAATGGACTTTACACTTAATAGTTTCAGTAATGTTTGTATAATTGATATTTTTGTGTGTTTGTACCCAAAGGCTAGAAGAGAACCGCATTCAATGTTAATATGGTCGGAGTAGCGTTTGGGAGAAAAGGCAGGAGAAACCAAACACTAACAGAGGAATATTAAGATTCAGGAAGATTAAAGAAACATACTCACAACATTCCTTATGTCCAGCTGAATCATACAAACGTGGCAGAGAACAATGTCTGTATTATAGATATCATCATCATAACAGTCAACATGTCTGTGAGATGCTGTAGCCGAGGTTGAAAGACAAATCTGGGCTTAAAAGATGTTCTGCTGCAGCGTGCTGATTCTGACATGGTGATGAGGGGTCGTCATGGCTACTCTGTGTCTATCCTGTGCAGCACCATATGCAGTGAGACAAGCCATGGTCCACAGCTTGTGTACAAGAAGGCAGGATGTACTTCCTGAGGAGGCTCAGGTCCTTTAACGTCTGCAGCTCCATGCTGAGGATGTTCTATGAGTCTGTGGTGGCCGCTGTGATCTGTGGGGCAGCAGCATGAATGTAGCAGACAGTAACAGACTGGACAAAGTGATGAGGAGGGCTGGTTCTGTTCTGGGGGTGGAGCTGGACCCCTACATCCTCCCACCCCCTACACAGTCTACTGGCTGGACAGAGGAGCACCTTCAGCCGGAAGCTGTTCAGTATTAGGTGCTTCAAAGAACGCCACCAGAGAACCTTCCCACCGGTGGCCATCAGCCTGTACCCCCCCCCCCCCCCCCCCCCCCCCCCCCCCCTCCCCTTTTGTAAGGGTCAGTCTGTATCTGTGTGGTGACATACTGTATGTGCATACTGTACTGTTAATGTGAATGTCTGTATGTATATATGTCGGTATATGTGTATAAATATATATTTATACAGTACGGGAAATATAATATAATAACAAATATAAACAAATATAATAATTGTTTATTTTGTTTTTCATTCCTGTCTGTGAGAGCAATCATAAGTGGGTAAAGGACTTTCCCTAAACAAACCATCTACAGGTTGTATTACAAAACAGTAACCTTTATGATTATTTATATTGGAATAATTGTTCAATTAGTGTCACCAATGACAAAGTGCATTAGAACATAATACTTCAAATAAATCACTGCCTTGTTGCTGCAGTGACACATTTCATTTAAATCGTAATTTATAGACAGTTGGAATAACATATAATGTGTACTTACGCGCAACAAAGCTACTTACAGTATGTGGCTGTTTCCCAGCAGCCTGGTGCTGGATGTGCATGAGTTAATCATGGTAAGTGACAATGGGCCCTTGTGTGTAATGACATGGCGCTTTCAAATTGGCACGCATAGTGCATCATGGTGCATTCAGAACACTGCAGGAATTTAATCAACTGAAGGACAAGGTCTGCACACAGTGTAAAACTGGCGGTGGATGATTGCTTTGATTGAATTATTTTTGATTGAACATTTTCTTACAATTCCTTCCTCTTTTCAGAAACTGAAATAATTGAATAGCGGACATCACATGCTGTTCACAGTGAAAATAAACACAAATTAGTTTGCAGTGCAGAACCTTAAAGCACCACAAAGCAGACCTTTAAGTACATCTGAATTGATAACCTGTGTTGTGTAATTACACTTTAGAACTCGGTTTGCAGCTTTGCAAAACAAAGCCGAGCACGGAGCTTCCTGCTTATCAACTAATCCTGCGCTGAGCCAAAGATTGATGGACTTAATTAACATGGGTTCTGGTAACAAGTTAAATCTAAGGATTGACTCTATGCCAACTAATTATCCATGGATCCAGAGCAGGAGTTAGTTAGTTACAGTAGTTAGTGTAAAAGCAGAGCAACACATTTTCTATTTTCATTTACTTACAATAATAAAACTCTTGCATTGAAATATGAAATAGTTGTCCAACCCACAATGATGCAAATTACTTTATTGTATGTACTACTGAGATTTAAAGTGACAAAACAAAGCCAAAAACACACTGTGTCTACATTTTCACAACCTCTTCCAACTCCAGACACGTACAATCTGCCGAGTGAGTTTGGCCACAAGAACCTTGATGGCTTAATGTTTTTTCATCTGCAACTGTCACCAGATATCTGGTCATGTGATTGACAGTCTGCATCAGAGCCACTGTCATTCCAACCTATTAGACTGTCGACGCTCAATCCCAGTTGTTTTTGGGCTTCACGCAATTATCCATGAAAACAATGGTTGCTGTATAGCTTTTATAGATATTTTTACAGAGACAAAAAGAAATTGCCTAAATAACAGGATGGTTATATATACATGTATACATGTTTATGGAAACTACAGTATACTGTATGTGAGCACCCCCTGTGTCCTCCACCTGGTTTCACATATCCTTGTCTGTGATTATTTGTGTACAATAACACAACGTCAGCTGATGTCATATGGTTGGTGCTGTACCTCACTCATCCCCTCTATTGTTGCTATTTTAGACTCATATTAATTAAATTTTAAAAAACTGATCATACAATAATTATGACTGATAATAAGATATCTGACACTGTTAATATTTTGCTAATAACCAAATGAAAATACCAACATGTTTTGTAATTATAAATAAATTTGAGCTGCTTGTGAATCAACACCTGGTTCCTCCTGGAAACCTTGTAGAAATACTGATGATGGTGTAAACACATACTGTATAAGCACAGTTTCACTTCAAATATAGAACGTTTGATTTGTCTTTTGGGGGATACAACGATGGGTTTCCCTCAGCTGCACTAGCTTTAATTACAGTATAAGAAAAACTGATTAATGCCATTGAGTAAATCACTTTCAAAAGTCAGGTTTAGGTTAGGATCCAACATACATTTGCTACATCGCCCGTGCCTGAAAATGTCTTGACAGTTAGGAATCAAAGCTACTGTACATCATCTCCCTGCCTCACCATTCCTCAGGTGTGAGTCTAATCATAATCCACTGACCTTTGATTAGTTAAAAGGGCAAGGACTCCCTCGAAACCAGTGGCTGTTTAGACACAGGCCAACGTTAAAGAGATTCTGTCTAGAAAGTGTTAGCCTGTACTAACGTGGAACAACTTACATTAACAGAGAGAGGGAATCTGATAGACCTGGCTTTGTGAAGTTTTGTGATTAACACTTTTCTCTCACAGACTTTTGGAGAGGGAGGCGTTTTTGGGCTTATCTTGAGTTTCTTTCTACTCGTGCAGCCTGTACCCGTGCATCAAGCAAACGACTGAAATTCAGATGTAATGGCCGTATCCACATAAGCGCACAGGCACCGGCATAAAAGCAGCAAAATGACTAAACCTCATACGCACACACTCAGAGAGAGAGAGAGAGAGACGCAGCCAAGGGAGGCACAAAACTGCGAAATGCACACTACAACTCAGTGCCAGCCACCCATCACCACTGAAGCTTACTGCAACTGAGTGACACGTGTTTACCTTCTCGTTCTTTCCTCAATACTCAAATTGCTCCACGGATGGAAACAGAAAGAGCTCCCCGAAGCACAGAGGATGAATATATGCATTTTTATTTTCCATAACCATCACACCCGAAAGGCAGGAACACACCTGTTTAGCTGAGCTTCTTTCACTGGGAGGGTTTTATACAGCAGGTCACGTCAGGTTAGGTGAAAAGACTAGGAACCTCTACATTTAAAAATTATATTTTTGGTAAATTTGCGAAATTTTGAGTTTTTCAACTTTTTCATTCAAGGCAAAATAAGTCATTATTACATCACCTTTTCAAGATGCCAACTTTTCTCACTCAATCGCACGCAAGCTTGATCCACTTTTACAGGCAAACAATGACTGAAGGGCACCAGAAGCTATCAAAAGCTGTCGTTGGCATAGTTAAAGGGGAGTCTTGATTTAAAAAGCAAAACAAAAACAGAACCAAAAAAAAAAAAAAAACAGGGACTGAAGTCCTGGAGAGAAGCAGAGAGGAGGATGAGAAGGAAAGGAGATGGAAGGATGAGAGGAACAGACTGATTCATAAAACCCTACAGCAGCCCTCAAGCTAAAATCTATAACTGTTCTGCTGTGTGCTTGGCTGTCATTGCTCCGCAGTCACTCACTCATCCAGTCACCGACAAGCACATGCGCATATGCATGGCTGCCCAGCGCAACCAGTACAGCCGGAGCTGCAGAGTAAGAAAATGATGGAGACAACCCATTGACAGGAATCTGGTTTGAATCTCATTTGATACATGAATCCACTGCTTTCCCACAAATACATTAAGTCATGGGCATTAACACTGATCAGTACATTATGAGGGCCTGCCTCTGGCAGCAGGTCACCAGTCACAATGAAAAATGACAAATATAGTGATTTGAATGACTGATGAGGGTGAATTGTAAAGGCCGGATGACTGCACGGTTGCTTCCAGTATGTAAAGGCCAGCGTCTACTGAAGGTGGGCCAAGGTGACTCTGATCACACAGAAGGACCAAGCTAGAATGCAGGATGCGACGCTGGACCTAATCAACGGGTGAGGATGCATTTTCAGACAGAGCAGCGTGCTCACGCTAACTCCCGTCCAACATGCGAGCGCGGAACATGCAACAGGAGACACACACATGCATTTGTGTGTGCGTGTTGGCACGCTTTCCTGTCACTTTACGCCACAGGCCAGCGGTGGCCTTCCAAACGCCTCGGGCCATGCCTCCAGCCAATCAAAGTTAAAAGTCCTCGCCATGACAACCGCAGCAGGAGCCCACTCATCTTATCACCCCAGTGGCCACCCTGGGTTTGGACTTTCAGGCGAAAAAACAAAAACTTCACAAGCAACTTCACGAACACAAGGCGGCTGCAATCACACTGTGCTTGGCTATTTGTTCATTTCAGTGTGTGTGTGTGTGTGTGTGTGTGTGTGTGTGTGTGTGTGTGTGTGTGTGTGTGTGTGTGTGTGTGTGTGTGTGTGTGTGTGTGTTGGCATAAACCTGAGTGAAAGGAAAAAAGAGACAAGCGCTTGCTTACATGCGCTGAGTGGTGGAGATGACAGGTAAACTACTTACTGCATACCAATCAGAGACGAGTCTGAAGACAAACCTGAGGACCAGGACGGCATGTGAATAACTGTTCGTGTTCCAAACAGCAGCGCGACGCGGAAGATGGAGCGATTAGAGAATGAAGGAAGAGTGGATGAAAGGGAGGAAGAGAGCTTGTCAGATCAAGAGCTGGCTGTGATTGGTTAATGAGGCATTAGCAGTCTGTGCGTGTGTGATTTTACTGCACACGAGTGCGTCCACACGAAGCTCGGGTGTTAAGTTGTGTTTCCAGTGTTTGACAGGATTACAGGGAGGCAGCAGGAGTTCACACTAAACAAAATGCATTTCTAAGTTGGCTTAATTTTCATATAACCTGTTTCCCACCTTGTAAGTGTTCAGGATATAAGTTGATCAGAGCTTAAATAACTTTCAAAAACAGCATCTAATACTCAAGAGCCTTGATCTAAATACTTGAAAGATGATGTTAAGGCCGTGTCCTGATGAATGCACAAACAAAGAAAATCAATACAATGTGGGCATTAAAAAGCTTCTGCTCTTCACCAAATGGAGAACCGACACGATTTCAAGATTATATAACATTGGTGCTGCTTATGAAACCGGCTCCTCACTTCGTTTTTTTACAATATGATGTGAATAACTAATAATTCATATTTTCAGTTCTTAAGATGAATTATGGAATATTATATATTATCATTTGTCTTCTGTAAAACAGGTAGAGGACGGTACTGTAGCTCAGTGTTTGTTTAGTTTTAAAGCAGACAAACCACAATCTTTCACTAAATAAACCACAATACCTGAACTCAACTGCAGGTTCTCACTATGTTTCATTTAAACACACCAGTCTCCATCCACAGTTTCAACTTTTTTAAATAAGTACTAAAAGTATTACTAGTACTGCGGAGTCAGGGGTGACTTCCTCTACCTCCCCTCCCACCACTGCACCTCATGGCGCCATTGGTCTGTTTGTCAGGTCACGTTAAGAACTTTGACCGTTCCTTACAGCTAAAACACACACATTTGTTTCCAGAGTCGTCTTTTAGGAAGCCCCTCAGTACGACACAGCGCACACACAACACACACAACGCACAACTTTTTGTTGGCCATTATTAAGTTCGGTATTTTTACTTGTGTGCAGGTGATGAATGTGTTCAGCCCAAGTTATCAGAGTGGCTCTACAAAAAGCTTGTACAGCATGAGGGGGTGATGCAGGAACAATCCCCGCTGGAGAGGAATCATCTTTAGAGCTAAATATTGTTTACTTTTCGGCATATGAGCGGTGAAAGCGCGTAGACATGGGAAAAACATCGCTGTGTGTGTCACTTTGAGGCCATTCAGTGCAGCCTGACTGATTTTTCTAAAGTGCTCTGCTGGTTGCAGAGACCCCCCCCCCCCCCCCCAAAAAAAAAAAAAGGTAGCATAAGGAATGTAGAGAAAGAGCTGATAAGTGGTGGGCTGATGCCAGTTCGCACATTTAAAGCTGATGTAAAAAGGCAGAATTAATGAAGCCAGGTGTATAAAAGCATGCAAGGGTGGCCATCTATCCTCCCTTCAGCTGCCAGGAGCAGAACAATGCGAATCCTGCAGGAAGTTGCTACAACTGCAAAAACCAAACAAGCACACACACACACACGCACGCACACGCACACACACGCACCACAGAGCCCTGATGTTCCCGGAGCCCACACCCACCGGCTGACACGGCCGTCAAATTATTTACCACTACAAATGCAATCTCCCGTGCTGATTGTCATTCCTCCGCGGCCCAACAAGAAATTAAATGGAAATGTCAAATGGTAAACAATCGGCGAACAACGCGGGACGCGCTCGTCCTGCCGCGTGCGCGCGCGCGGGGCGTGCGGCGGCCGCACGCGTGGCGCCCTCATGTAATATGAATCCGTGTTTGTTTAGCTCACTTGGCAGCGCGTCCCGGGAGGAGGTTTGAGGGGCTGATGTTTTATTGATGGACGGGGCGAACTCACCTGGACTCCTCCCTTTACGCCGGCGAGCCCGCCGGACACGCGCGCAACAGGGCGACGCGGACGCAGCGCGTCTTCCTGCGTGGCAGACAGCGATGACGCCGCGTTCTCCACAGGAAGGAACGCGCTCAGCGCTGATGTATTCGTCCGGTCGCCGCCTTCGACCTCGCGGCGCCCGCGCTCATTTACCTGCGCTGTGCCTCTCCATCACCCGCTCCTCATCCTTTACCCCCCCCCCCCCCCCCCGCCTCCCGCAGCCGCGCGTGCATCCCGGCGATATTGCTTTTCTAATCTTGCTGACAGGGGACAATATTTATGTATTGTTTTTCGATATTCATTTCTCCTGCTCACGCGGGCCACGCATTGGACCCGACACAACACAACGGCGCAAAACACGCGATGCTCCGCCGTCACCTTTTAAAGCCTTGTGTGTTTTTCAATGCGCATAAAACCCAGGCTCCCACCACCAACTTATTACTATTATATTTTTAATAGAGGACAAACGAGGGAGAGGAAGCACAGTCACAGACAATTTCATGAAGTTAAATTTGGGGGAAATTAGAAACCTATTCTGAAAGCGTTGTCTGCATTGAGGAGCAAGGCCTTAACAGCAGCATGATTGGAGCTGGGGGACCAGTCTGGGGCCCTGTGTACACACAGCAGCGGCTGCCTGCACTTTGGGGAAGGAGCTGCTCCTTGGTATTCAACAGCTCTCGGCTCCCAGGCATTTCTTTAAAGTGTCTCCTTCGCTCTCTCTTCCGCTCTTTCTGCCCGTCTTTCTCGCACCGCTCAAGGCCATTGTAAGTCCTCTCACAGCGTCTGTCTGTACAGTTCGCCAGTGTCCCTCCAGACCTCTCACCCCCACTCACCCCCCCAAACCTTCTTTCTCTCTCCCACCTCTCCTTCCGCCCAACACGCACTGCACCTCCCCGTCTCCTGGTCCCGTGGGCACTGACCCTGGCCAAATGTCTGACAGCTTACTAAACAGAACGGCCTCGTGAGCTGCATGAAGATAAACACGAGTGCTGAGCGCGGGCGCACATACAGACATGCACGAACACACACACACACACACACACACACACACACACACACACACACACACACACACACACATACACTCATGCACACTCACACACACACACACACAAACACACACACACACACACACACACACACACACACACACACACACACACACACACACACACACACGCACACACACACACAGACACTAACAGTATGGGCATTGCTTAGCAATCTTAGGGTGTTTGCTGCAGTGCATTCTTTGTGATTAGGTGCTCTTCAGTTTGCGCTAGTTTTCCAAGCTGCAACACTTGGCAGTTTATTGATCCTCAAAAGACTTGTATTGTTTCTGAAAGACAGAAGTGGTAGGAATGATATCGCTGTTTGTGCGACCGTGTGTGTTTGTCCTTGATCAGTGTTGCGTTCCTTCAAGACTTTTGTGTATCTGATCCCACCGTGTAAACACCACAAGCTCCTCCCTGACAAAATGCTTGTCTGGCACACACACACACACACACACACACACACACACACACACACACACACACACACACACACACACACACACACACACACACAGGCGTATGCAGCAAGCACAAAGTAAATGATCCATAAACAATGATTTATGAGATGAGGGGAGAACGTCAGAAGTAGAATGTGAAATATTCAGCAGTCATTTCACATTCAAGACAGAAGTAGAGGTGCATAGATTTGCTACAGCCGCAGCAGGTTATACACACACTGATGCACTCTATCACCCGGGAGATCGAAGCGTGCATGTTGGCTTGTCAAACATTGGCGTGGAGGGGGCTGAGCGCTTCCTTGGCTCCTACAGTATGTTACCACTGCATTATAGCCAACGTCATCACTTTTCACACAAGTTTGTTCACTCTTGTCTGGATCTGTGTGGGTTATTCAGGTTTGGAGGCAAGGCAACAAACTCATGCATAAGACACACTCCCAATGCACACACACACACACACACACACACACACACACACACACACACACACACACACACACACACACACACACACACACACACACACACACACACACACACACACACACACACACACACACACACACACATTTTAGGTTCTTCATCTGATGGAATTGAAGTGAAGGCTGGTAACTATGTTTTTAAATTGTATTAAATATTGAATACTTGGGTTTCCTCTCTGGGATTTCAGCCCTTCCACAGTCTTTTACTTCCAAATCCTCAGCTGCCAAGTCTGATTTTCACTACAGCTCTAGTCCACTGACTTGACAATAATAAAACCACATACAGAGACACACACATTTTTATTGCCCTCATCTGGTGTACTTGTCTTTTTTATCCATTTATTTGCACTTTTGGCAGGGAATTTAGGCCTGAAATGACGCTGGCTTGCGTTAATGGTGGGTGAAACAAACTTTGTGTTTTGTACTTTTACTTATAGCAGTATGCCTGATTGGGAAAGCTCTGACAGACTGGGAAAGAAATTCTCACCCTCTGTTAAATATGAATAAAGACTTTCATTTCTTTAAGAAAATGACAACTGAACCCTGCGAGTTTCCTCTAACGCAGACCATGTGGCTGTCATTAGTTTCTTTGACTGATATCCAAATGGGTTTGGTTAATGGCACAATGCGTCCCATCAGCTTCAGCTGATACAGGACAGCCTGTGGTGACACGCTGCCATTCCCTTTAAATGGAAGCTGCCATTGAAGCCTGCTGCCATTAGCTGAGCTGCAGAGACTCAGTGTTTCCAACTCCTCACTAAGGAAAGCAGCTATTGGATGCTCAGAACTGGACTTTTCATTATCATTGGACCTGTTCTGTTATCTTTACATGTGACCGTAAACATGCACGAGACAAGGAAATGCTGCAACTCTGCAGTAAAGCAACGTGCACGGGCCGAGGCTGGCGTCCGACTTCGGGTTTGGAGGGAACCTCTGACTTTTGCTTTGAATGAGAACGGTAGCGCATGAATACAGATCCAGTCTCCAAACAGTCCACCGTCGAGCTGAGCCCCATTCATCACCCTCCGAAATGCACTGCTAAACATTAAAATGACTACTCTGCAGTTCCCTGCGTCTGCAGTAGCATAATGTCGCAGTATAACTACTTTATGCCTGATTTATTTTTGTGTTCCACTGTTTTGGAAATTATTATTACTTTTTCTTAATTCTCATGGACATAATTGATTTTACTTTTTGCTGCAGTGCTTGCTTAAATAAACTGGATGAGCATAGTTTGTCCACTCTATGGGCCAGTGTGACTTTAGAGACTACTGTACACTGGCATCCATTATCATTACCATCAACAGTATGTCCTGCAAGAGCCCATGAATGGAATGGACGCGTATACTGTGGGTGTGCCAGGTAATCTCAATTCCTGGCCAGTATAAAAAAAAAATCATCACAAGGTTTGTGAGTCAAAGACTTCTGTGTGATACAACGTTTTTGTGGCGTAGAAATAAACACACATGCCCCTAACCCAGGGAAACGGCTGGGAGGTAACCTTCCGAACTGAACTGTGGTGCCGCAGCTGACACCAACTTCCAGTGGGTATGTTAAAAGCATGTTTACTAGCATCTAGCAGTGTGAACAGATGTTCACAGTGATTAAAATCACCCAAATCAACAAATGTTGCCACAAATTCCACTTGAGCAAATGTTGCATGATATTCCTTATAAAAGTCTGTGGAAAAGTAATGTTGTGACTATTCCCTGATCCTCATGCCAGTCCGACGTCTGATCTCTCTGCCCACAGCAGTGAATTGAAGGGAACGCGTGGCTTTTTTGCCCCATCCCAATAAAAATCAGCATCATCACAAAGTTACAGAGTGAAAAGCTCCGGCGCGATGCGGAAGTAAACACACATGCCCCTTAATCCAGAGAACGGCCTGCGAGGTAACCTTTGCAAACGGAACAACTCCCAGCTTGTGTGCGTAAAGCATGTTTACTAGCACCTAACAGTGTAAACAGATGTTCTTTGGGGGAAAAAAAACAGTCTACAAATGTCCCCCCAGGTTCCACTTGACCAGCTGCTGAAAGAGAGCGCCGCTAATTGGAAGGCTGGGTCAGATGTCCGAGGAGTCGCATTAGCAACATCACGCAACAGTGTGAGTCACAATGAAATAGTCTGATTATGACCGTTCAGCATAAATAATACAACCACTTACCAAACAACTCTTCTTCTTATATACAGTATTTGTATAAAATGATTCATTTGCCTGCAAATTTGATTCAATTATACAGTATAAGTAATACATTTTCCTTTATGTAATACTACAACATGACATCTTCTCTGTATCCTCAAATGGTTCCTGTTTAACCTTTGATTAATGACAGAAATTATTTTAAAATAGGGCAGTGTTGCTTTAGGGAGGCAGGTTCTCATTTTTCTACCAGTGCCACTTGGAAAGTTTGCTAAGTTTGCTAATTGGTCACCAGGGACATCTCCAGCACTGAAGGTGTCTGAAGGTCTCTGCTGTTCCTTTGCCAAACAGTATCCATCCATGTTTATTAGTAAATATTATAATTATGATGTTGACACAGTTAGCGGAGATTTCTCACACTTCCAAATGCCTTGAATGCTAGCTGTAAAAATAGACACAAACAGGCATCGGTCTGCTGTCTGGACATTTCGCTCACAGCTACAGCCTGACACAAGCTCAGCTAGAAACCGACACATTCTTTTAGTCAGAGTGGGTCACCAGTGTCCATCACAAAGGCTCAAGTGGATCCGCAGACTCTCTGTTGATACCTTGACCCGATATTTACCTCCAGATCTCGTCATTAAATCAAGGCTGGTGCAGGGAGGTCCCTGGTTTTGTTGATGTCGGTCCTGACCTGCAACCAAGCGTCTGCCTTCTCAACAATATTGCCGTAGGGGAAGGTTTCGGCAGAGCTGCAGCAAATACTGGAGGAACGGTATCGATGGAAAATCTGCCAAAATGGATGAAACCAGTCAAAATGCAATACCTGAGGCCAGATGTTTCTAGCTGGGTCTTTGCTGATTCCACGTCACCGCTAGTTGTGTGTGTTCAGAACCAGTTTAGAGTTTAAATAAGTGTTAGAGTTTAAAAGTGACAACATTCACATAGGGATGCTTCATGTGAAGTGTTTTGCTCTAAACTGATCTGCTATTGCGAACAGTCATCGATAGTTTAAATAAAGCACTGACCTCAACAACCAGCTTTGGTTTGGAAGCAATTTCTAATTATGGCGCAATCTGGTATTTCATCGGACCCTGTGAGACAGGCAACAGCCAAACAGCAGCAGGTTGGTATTAGTCAGAGAGTTAGAGATTATTATTAACATATGAGTAATATGTTTATGGGATATAAATGGGCTCAGCTCGTTGAACCTGCAACATATTGTTGATGGTTAAATACAGTAACCTATGCATGTAGTCGGTTCCCGACAGGATCACAGGAGCGTAGCAACCACCTAGGACGGACTGAAGTGAATCACTGCAGATGACTGTAATATTCAGCCCAGCACTCAAAGTGGGAATTAATTTGGCATCATTGAAAGAAAAAACATTTCAGCATTTCATTAATTTGAGGAGCTGGAAAGCACAGAGAGGCGGAGGAGGCACAGCAGGATTTGATGTGAAGCCAGGGAGCCAACACCCGTGGCTCCAGAGACGGAGGCCTTCAGAACTTTAGCCGGTGTTTAGAATCCCTGGCACAGAATGGTTTCAAACGTGCCTGACATGCGATGGGCACGGTGGCACTTCAGCCCCAGTGGAAACGGTTTAGAAAGAGGAACAAAACAGGTGCTTTGCACACACAAGATAAGCTGTAATAGCACACCACCACAACACACTGTATTTGTACAGAACTTGTGTCGGGAGAGAAGGCCGCACTTGCTTAAATCCCATGGAAACAAAGTTGCTTCCGTTTCAATTTTACACCAATGACCTGCTACTGCACAGGAGCTGTTCCTGCTGTAGAATGTGAGCGTAAGAACTGAAGGTCCGCGGGTTCGGTTTCCTGTAGCAACGTGTGGGTAGGAGAGTGAGACTCGAGCACTCAGCTAAGACAAGCAGGTCTGAATTAGGTCTGGTTAAGCAGCTTTTTTGCGTATGTCATCAAAAAACACGGAGCAGCTTCTTCCACCGCCTTCCTCCGACCACAGCGCGGAGGTCCTTGTGCTCCCTTAAACTCCCCAGAGGAGCGTTACGTCTCGACTGGCAGGTACAAACCAGCGCGGCGGCGGTGCAGAACCGTGGATTATCCCGTCCTGGGCTGTGGATGTGGAGCAACAGATTCACTGCCCTCTGACTGGCATCCGAGCACTCGTTCATTCATCTTTCATATTCCCTCATTACCACAGAGAGAAGACATTCCCAATTAATCCTCCAGCCACATGCATTATTGAGACGTTTAGCGTCAGCCCCTGCGTTTCCTCAACTTGTCATGATTCTGTCATGAGCTCGGCGTCACTAACTTGAATTAAAAATGTCACCGGTTGACCTTAAAAAAACAAGGCGGGACATAACCCCCAGGTGCTCGCTGAGACTGTGCCTCACGACATCATATCATATTAATGAAAGGAGGGGGCGGCGGCGGCGGTGTCCTTTGAAAACTTGCAGGATTTTGGGGGAAGGTACGCGTTTTTCCTCCGCTAAATCTTCACATTCGCAGAGCCGTGTTCGGCAGAGTAAAGGAGGATGAGAGCGAAGCAAAATAATGAGAAGATCAAGAACGGTTGTTGTAGTGATATACAGCATGTTTCTGGTTCAAAGCCAAGATGTGCTCCTGCTTGTTTACATTACACTTCGCAGAGTTACTGCTGTGAGCTCCTGCCAAACTCATAAAAGAAAGATATGGATGTCTAGGAGAATTTCTTTGCAAAGGCTGTGGATTAGGCGCATCAAATCTGATTGCGTGGCTTATTCCACAGCCAGTGATACATTTAAAGAGAAAACCTATGAAGCTTATTTTGGAGTGTCCTGACTTTGAGGGAACCGTGATAAATTAATTTTTATATTATTCTTCTTGTCACCTGCTTGCGCTTAGCAATATTACAGTGAAGCAGCATCCAATTGACTATTACAGTTACCTAGTGTACAACAATGTGCAGAGGACACATAGATTTTGATTCCTAAATGAGACCCATGAGGTTTTATTAATGCTCCTCAGTCAATAAGTAGTCAGTCAAATGTGTTTTTTTTTTCTTTAATGTAGTGATTAAACTATGCTGTTACAATGTGTAAATCTGTGGGCTTCACAGGTAGCAGCATGTTTTCTCCAACTACACATGCACAGAACAGCGGTGTAGCACATGTCACTCAGAGGATCTCAAACAATGTTGCCTCCACGGGATGTCATTCATTTTGTATTTGTGCTGTTACTTCTGCCTTTTTTGTCTTTTTTAGAATGAAAAAGAGCTGATCTTCAAACTCTTCGTATTTGCTTTTGGTTATTAGAGCACTGGTGATCACTGGTCTTTCACGCACACACACACACACACACACACACACACACACACACACACACACACACACACACACACACACACACACACACACACACACACACTAATAGTGTCTTTACAAGTCTTTTACAAGTCATGAATGTTAATACATTTATTCACACCATGAAATTTCAAACATTACGTCAAGCACAGCTAAAAATCGCGTGTTGCACTATGTCTTAACGCCGTAAAAACACAGTTGTAAGTAACGTGTTAAAATGCATATTGCACCTTTCTTTATTGAAGCGCCGGGATGCAAAGGAGCGACTGGAACGGGGGTGAGTGAAAGCTAATCATGTCAGTAATTAGACATGTTGAGGGCCAGTCACCGAACGTGTTGGTCACACACAGCTTGAATCAATTCAGTTCAATTACTGAGTTGTTTCGAAAAAAGCTCAAGGTGGAAAAGATTTTTTTTTCCTTGCATTTGTACGAGCAGACTCAGGCTGTTATGGCAGAAACTTTAATTTAGCTGGAACTAGATGTTGATGTCAGAGTTCAACGTTCTAAATTACGTCTGGCAGCCGAAGGAAAACGGTAACAAACAGGAGCGCCGTTCCCGCCTCCCTTAAACTTTCCTGACTTCCTTTCTTCTCCCTCTCCTCCGCCGCGCCATCCTTGTCTCCCAGCGGGGGGTATATTGTTAAATATTGATTGCAGCAGAGAGAGATTGTTGAGAGCTAGCCCGCAGCCAAACTAGACAGGAGCACCCTTCTGTCTGGGCTAAGCCACAGATGTTCGCAACGGAGCACCATCGCAAATAGAGGAAGCTCTCTACAAGTCACACACTCATTCGGTCTCACACACACACGCGCGCACACACACACACACATACACATACAGCTGTACCCTCCAAACAGTGTGAGAGCGATAGTGAATCAGTCTCTTTCACATTAGGCTGTAATTGGCAGGAGGCTGGAAGAGGCTATCACTTATCTTGTCACTGAGCAATTGTTATGGGTAATGGAAGTGGTGTGCATGCGTGTGCGTGCGTGTGCGCGTGGACACAGAATATTTGTGTCTTAGCGTTGATGTCAGGCTGTGTGTTTGTGTGTCACTCCAGGCAGCAGATGGAACTCCATGCTAATTGGGTGGAGATCAGTGGGGGAGTCTGGAGCAGGCTGACCCGGGGCTGGGCTGCAGCTCCCGGGCTTGGCTGGCTCCCACCCCTGGCTCTCTGGCTGTTAATACCAGTCTGCTTCCCATCGCTTCAGCCACGCATGCATCAGCGGATAGCTGCCTGATAACCCAAACAACCTCCCTGTTTGTTGATTTGTACTACTCTTTCTCTGTCTTGTACAGCCGTGTCCTTTAGCCACACATCCTCCTCTCCACTTCATGTTTTCCTTTCATCCTTCTACGTTTTCGTTTGTATATGTATTGTATATACATGTATGTGTAAACTATCATTAGGAACATTCTGAAACTTGTTTTCTTTTTGAATTTGCAATAGAAAGTAGTGGAAGTAGAAGTAATTTAAGAGGCAGACAAATCAGTCAGTGACCAGAAAGGAGAAGAGATGTCTTCAAAATCCAAAAAGTGAAATTCCTACTCTGCGAGGTACAGCTTTGTCTTCATCTCCGCCCTCTCTCTTCTTTCAAATGCTTTGTATCTGATTGCCAACCTCTAATGACTCATAGCTCCTACCACTCTGTGATTGCAGTTTGGAAATGCTTGTTTTTGTTGACAGACCACATGGTTCCCCGCTCCACCCACCCACTTTGTGATTAAATAATGCTACAGAAACAGAATTATTCAACTCTGGCATTTTGCACTCATGGTTTCTCTTCCCCCATGGCAGGAGTTCACGGCTGGGGGCTCTTATGTGCCTGTGTGCGGGCGTAGGTGGGTGGGTGTTTGTGTGCTTGGGTACGTCTGAGCACTCTGTTATTATTTGATGGCACCCGGTGCGCGTTTATCCATTATTCATGCCATGCCGAAGGGGCAACTTTGGGCCAAGGCTTTGGCAAAAGCAAACCTGAACCCTTCATTATATCCACAGGCACATGTGTAAACAAGAGTGTTTCACTGCGAAAGAGTCCTCATTTCCTGGTACTGCCAATACAGTACCAAGCTGGTCACAGTGACACAGGCTGAAAATTAGGGAGTCCAAGTGTGTGTGTGTGTGTGTGTGTGTGTGTGTGTGTGTGTGTGTGTGTGTGTGTGTGTGTGTGTGTGTGTGTGTGTGTGTGTGTGTGAGACTGGGGGCCAGAGCAGTCAATGAGCGTGCGCTGATTGCCTTGCTACCTCGCAGGCCTCCCTCCTCAGCTGTCTCCCAACGGTGCCGCGAAAAACATTGGCGCGATATACAGAAAGTAAATTTCATCAGTCTTTTCCAGGAGACGCTGGGACACCGACTTTATCTGGGAGACAAACATTGCTTCATGCTCTTATGAGATTAGCACAGCACGGGGCAATGCTAACAAGAGCACAGACGCACAATCTAAAGAAGTGCACACATGCTACAAAACAAGGCTCTAAAGCGCATCCTAATGAGGAATCTTATCTGGTAATAAGTATTATATATACAGTTATATAATATCATATTACTGGATGTAATATTTTCTTTTTCACTCACTTTTTTAATGTCATTCATGAGGGTTCAGCTAAAAGGTGTGATGTGAATTAATCTGAGTTGCTTTGCCTTAAGGGCGAGAAAGGTACAACTTAAATGTTAACGGTGTCATTTCCATTTCCCTTCAGGCAGCGGTGCTTTTGATTACGGACGACTTCAGGCATGGGAGTCTCTTTTATGCTAAATGTGAAGGGTCAAGGAAAACTGTAAGACGAGACTTTGTTAATGAAATATTATACATGTACTGTATGTATGTAATGAATCATTTAGTGGGTAAAATAAGATAAGACAACTGACATGTTGACTTCCCATTTGCGCGTCAACAATTAGCAGTTGTTAGTTGAGCGCACGCTTTTGAAGGCATCAGCAGCAGCAGCCACCGTGAGCGGAGGGACGTCCAAACGCATCGGCCTCCACTCAAACCCTCCTAACCAATTTGGTTCTAGTTTACTGGTTTATTTTACGCGTAACAGATGAATAACCATAAACATTTACAGCCGAGTTTTGTTCTCGCTCGTGCAGATGCCAGATTGCAATGCAGCATATTAAGTGACAAGGCTGGGGTCAAGTAGCATTGGATTCACTTAATGGAAAATACAGCATGAATGAAAACTTCATTACTTCTATCACAGCAATAGCTTCATTTCCTCAGATTGGATTATAGATTAGATATGTGATCCATTTTTAGAATTAATTTAAAATGTAATCTTTTTTTGATGTTATTAGTCTTTTTTACTGATACATCACAGAGTGCTGGGCATTTTATGTCACTGCAGCAACTTACTTAATCTTTCTGAATGCCGTCGTGTGTGCTTCGGCTCCATCTGTTTACATTCCACTGGGGGGTGTCAGCGATATGTGTGTGCGTGCGTCTGTTTATGTGCTATGGATCTTCCAACGAGCTCATCTGGTGGCAATGTGTCAGTGCCATTGACCCCTGTGTTCCCCATCTGGTCGGTACACGCGCTCAGCCAGCAGTGACAGCTGTTCAATCAGGGGACCGTCGCGCAAAAGGCAGACGCGCAAATGCGCCCGCGCCGCACACACGAGCCGGGGATCGCCGTCAAAATAGCGGCGCGCACACGCACGGACGCACCGGGAAATATATGCGCGGAGCGTGAAAGTGGATTCTACTACTTTCACAAGCTTTACATTTCTAAATCGACTCCCAGTGTTACTGAGGTAGTCTGCAAGATTACAGTCAAGTCAGATTTCCCAGATTCACACTGAACAGCCGGCGTCTGTGATATTTCTTTTTTTAAATTATTTTTTATTTCAGAGGATACAGCAAAAATCCGGTTGCTAAATGTTGCACCCTGCAAAGATGAAGCAGCTCGGGCCAGAGAGCTAACTTGATCACAGCTGTCTTTTTTATGTATTATTAAGTAGAGAAGGGAAAGGGGAAGTAGTCGAGGCAGAAGGTGGGCGGCTGCAGCGCACACAGGTAAAGGCAGCGATCATCGCTGTGCTCGTTTTCAACAGAAGAGATAAATCTGTGTGTCATGTTGTGCGATGAATTATTGAAGTATAGGCATGGTGCGCTGAAGCGGAGATGTCCCGCTCTGGGAACCTGGGCCCAGGATGAAGCACCTTGTAAAGACACCTGCACATACAGCACACGTGCATACTGTATACACCCCTGTCCCACAGCTCCACAGTTGCTTATTAAATATATATGTTCCCCTCAAGACGGGAGACTGTTTCAGCAGGATTGTGCTGTGTCTAATTTGAAGCTTTTGTCGTTTTCATGTTGTTTCCCACTGACTTTGTGTGTGTTTGTTCATGTTAATGGAGACCTCTTGCCTCAAACTGTACTTTGGTGACAGGCTTTAAGTAATACTAAAGTTTAGATACTGGGGATCATGACAGCCTAGAGGTTACAATACATACAATTACAAAAGTTATGATTTTTGAATTGCTGTTGGTAACAATGTTTAGGAGGGTGATAAGGGTCATCCTCTGCATGGACACTGGGACTCAAGGTTTCCCAGGATACACTGCCCACACTGGTGATGTTTATTCAAAAGGGTCTGTCAATTTTTGTCTCTGCGTACATGTTTCAACTTCTATGTTTGTTTAGTTGAAGTTAAATACACCTGTACATGCTGTAATTCATTACAGTGGAACAGCATGCATTGTTAGAATGCAGAAAAACCCACTGTCTAAACAAATATGAACTAAATCTAAAATATTATCTTAGACAAATGCATATGAAAAGGTTCCAGATTTGCCCTCATTGTCTAAAATAACATTACTCCAGCAACATCATTCCATTAAGCCCTATGATAAATTCAAATTGGGTCCATTCCTTGCTAACCTCCACTGGTGATTGAACACAGACTGACCCTTTAAATGTGTCTCCAGGTGCCAGATTATCACTAGGTGTCTTTTTCAGATCTGCGAGCCACAAACACCACGAGAATTCGCACAGAGCTCATTCGATGCCACCTGCCAAGAGGGAGCGTATAAGCTCAGGCCAGGGCAAGGTGCCAAGATTCAGCACATGCCAGTGACATGTATCACCACAGTTGCACACATCAGTTAGAGGCCAGTACGATACTATGGGCTGAAGAATCACTAACAGTTGAATATTTCAGATGTTGATGGAGGGCTGAATGAATTAATGCATTTTATACAGCAGAGAAGGAGCTTTTGTGTCACGAATATGTGTTATGAATATGTGTGTGTACTGTATCTACACAATTATTATTCAGCACCGTGAATGCATTATTGTACTTCATACTGTACCCTACTGATGCTAGAATGTGGACGTGATGTACTCTAAAGTTTAGTCTATAAAGTTTAATTTTGAGACAGACAGCCCGCTTCCAAGGCACTGATACCAATTTTGAGTTACGGTGGAGGTGGGGGAGCTGTTGACTTTTAGTAGAAATGTTATCAGATTGTCAATCTCCCAATCTCACTGACATGCCCACTGACTTGAGGTGATTTCCATTCTAGACAGATCCATTTTGGACTGGACAACTGTAGTGGTCATCCGGCTGTTTACAGTACGAAAGGACACAAGTATGTTACATGTACAGTATGCGGGGGCATCCTCCTCAGCTCCCCTGGGAAACTCTAGACCAGGGTAGAGGAGAGGAGAACTAGGATGATAATGGAACCTCAGAATCAGGATGTTTCTTTCACCTTGGCAAAAAAGACAGGAAGAGACAATGTAACATGTATTTGAAAGTTTGAGGCTATGCTTCTTAACTATCAAAGGTTGACTTGTCTTCTGCAGGTTGAGGTTAGGATTAGGTCCTGTGCCAAATGGAGGAATTTAGGTATCTTGGGTTCTTAAGTTACTAAAGGATAGAGTGTGAGATCAATAGACACATCATGGCATTGGTAGCAGAAGGCAGTCATTGTTCCTGTCTAATGTGGTGTAGAAGTCGAGGCTCAGTTAAGCAATCTTTCAAACCCTTCAATTTACATCTATTCCTATCATGACAAGTGGAAAGAGTTCCTATGCAAGGTGGTGGGCCCCACTGAGGCACAGGTACTGGAGGGTAAGAGCTCTGTCACCCGGGAGGAGCTTGGAGCAGAGAGAGGCCTTAGGGAGGACCCGGGACATATTGTACCAGAGGGACTACGTCTGATGGCTGGCCGGGGAACGCCTTAGGGTTATAAAGGTGAGTTTCAGCATTAAATTTGAACTAATGAAGTTCAGTACAGAAAGTAAAACAAAAAATATATAGATACATGCACATTCACCCCCATCTCCTGGAAGTCATACCCAGAGCGAGGATTCCTGTTTTTGCCTCACAAAGACACGAATCCTGCTCAACCACAGTTTCTACCTACCCTACCACTCACTTCCACCGGCCCTGGCTGGGAGCACTGCGGAAGAAGGGAGTTTTTTCTGTAAAATATGAATTAATACTTTCTAGTCTGTAAATATTTAACACCACTTAAACTTACAGCTCCCCACCGTGCCTCAGCACAGAACTGTCTAGAGACTGTGGGAATGGGGCGAAACGGAACGGGGGATAGGCACGGATTACGCCCAGATTCAATTAACTTACCATGCTTGCTCTGTGGTGTCCAGGGAAATCATTTTGAGTGAATAAACACATCATGCTGGATGTCTCCATGTGCAGTAAATAACATGCAATATATATATAAATACATGAGTGTGTGTGTGTGTGTGTGTGTGTGAGAGAGAGAGAGAGATTGAGAGAAGAAGAGGAGGAGGTTGAGAAAAGCACTCCTTATGTCCCCAGGTGAGGACAAGCTGGGCTGTGATGTGTGATAAGGGACTTCCTTCATCACTTCTCATTACTTGATAATGTTAATTGGACAAGACTGGATTTTATGATGTTGATTGTTTGATTATTCATACGGTGCACATGTAAAAATGTGTCTTAAGCCGTCTCTCACACCTGGATTGCTACAGTATATGCACACAGTACATGTTCTGCCTTATCAGAACTGGGATGTCAAGTGGATGCCAGTGACTCACCAGCACTAAAAGCAGGAAAGAATCACGCAGTAGAATGTAAGCACTAATTGATAAGAACTTCATTGGGATTATCAGCACATCTGTTTTGTTGTAAACCAGTGGGAGGCAACAGCGAACAGGAATTTATCTGGAACGTCTTAAAATAACCTGTGGAGACAGCTTGAAGGCAGAAAAACAAAAGGGCACAGGGTTGAAGGAGTGACAGCTGGCAAACAAACAGCTGAAGGATTTTAACTTGCAGCCTTATAATAAAACGGGCCTAAACCACTGTGTTCATTTTTATGGCTGTCAATAACTTATGATGATATTTTCATACAAAATCTTTAATTTGTCCTCATTGTTTGAGTGTGGAGTGAAACTGCTTAATGAATTACTGCACTAAAAAAACACTCACTAACAAAAAACTTTCATGCTTCATTTAGTGCACCTATAGTGAAGTAGCAACACGTCTGCGGTGCCGGGGTAAAACAACACCCAGAATTCCTCAGTCGTTCCGTTAGAAATACACCCTGTTAATATTTAATCTCTGTACATTAGGAACTGACAAGATGCTTTTCCTGTCAGTTGGTAAAACTATAACATTAGCTAACATTACAAGTATTTCTAGCTGTCAACAGGATCAATAACTGCCTGAAGCCTGAAACCCACAGACGTCACCAGATGCTGGGTTTCTTTCCTGGAGATTCTCTGGCAGCCGTTAACTGCAGCTGGGCTCAGTTAGTGCAGCAGCGCTTTGCCCACAAAAAGTGAAATACATGCTCCGTAAGATTAAATTTTTCACTGGTGATGTTGCTGGGTTCCAAACTTCAGGTAGTTATTGATTACAGTAGATTTTTACTTGACACTGTGGGGTCTAACGATGGTTCTAATTAACACCAGTGTTTTCTGCCAAGCACATGGTCACTTAATGGAAGCTGACAGTCCAGGCTTCAAGCACATGTAGTTTTTTTAAAAACAATGGTGGCACTCATAGGCATAGTTTCACTATATTCCAGTATTTATATGTGTGATATCTGAATGCTAAGAGTTAAAGGAAAAACAAAACGATTTATTTAACGAAACAAAATCAGTTGGCCATTGTTTTTCCTCGCATACTCGTACAGCACTAATATTCAATAGCTGAAGGTCCCGCTGTAGACAATTTAGAAGACGGCGAGTTATTCAGCACAGTCTGATAATCGTGGTTAGTTGTACAGTATGAGCTAGAGTACAGCGCTGACGAGTTATGCCGTTTGCTGGGGCAGGTACAGAGGAAACCAGGAAGCACTAGTTGTAGTCTGTGACCCCGAGGCAAAAAGGCCTCTGGCCTGTTTCAGAGGCTTTTTGCAGAGGAATAAATTGTATTTCTTCTGTGTAGAAAATATGGAGGAATCTGAGTGTCACAGTACTACCCAAGGTCGTTTTGGTCAACCCCCATTGAAGGTTTTCTTTTAACGGACAAACCAAAGCCTGAAGAAGCGAAAGAAAAATCATTTGACACCAACAATGATTACAGTCAGTTAGCAAATGATATACAGCAAAATCGAAAGGCTTTATTTATTTTTATAGTCTTTTAAATCCCACAATGCCAACAAATAATTGCTCCATTCTTTAATCTGTTATGATTTCCTTCTCTGGTTCCTAAGCTCAAATGAGTTCATTGCACTGGAGTCTCGTTATTTCAGAGAAGGGACTGTATTGGCTACAGCCTGCAGATCTAAAATGCACAGCAATCAGCTGTTCCTGGATATATTCATTGTGGAGAATTTAGGGCTTTTTATGTTTTTTTTTTCTATGTCGGTTTCATATCCACTCCTCAAAGGTTGTGTGCGCTAACTCCACACAGTGGGGCTCGCTCAGTTTCCTGGAGGCCTTGTGGATGATTTTGAAGAGACAAAAGCAGAATAAAGTGTAAGGAAGCTGGGCAGAGAGCCGCTAGAAGCCATTCTACTGGAGTGGAACTCCAAGAGATCCCATTATCAGAGGCACAATTCAACTATGCTTAAAAGAATCTCTGCTAGCCTTTCTTACAATCAATACTTGGTTTTTATGGCCATCCTACGGGCAAGAAGTTGAGAGACTCTGCGTGTCTTCCTGTAAGTGTGTGCTCATACGCCTGCCCACCCACTGATGTGCGGCTATTTGGTTGCACTACTTAGATCCTAAGACCTTATCTTTAAAGTATGGCCAATGGTAAGCCTTTAAAATAACGTAAGATTTTGGGGATTGATGCATAAACTGTGCGCAAGTCATAGTTCGTCACAAAAAACAAAATATTGTAGTTTCCCCTCCTATTTTTTGGCTCAAGATATCTTTGGTATAAACAGGCATTGTAAAGATTAAAGTCAGTCCCTAGGAGATCAGGCAGGCCTCCAACTGTAGCCTCAAGATTTGCTTTTTGATGTTTTGATGTTTCAAAAATCGCAGATCTCACATGGTATTTGCAGTGATGCTGACATTAAATGCATGAGGCATCAGTATTGAATCTGGGCTCAGTGTCTGCAAGGCAACAGGCCCGTTCTGCTTTTTATTTCTATCTAGCTTTTTTCCTTTGTTGCTTCTTCTTTTTCCCGCATGAGGTGCGCACCAAGCTTCCCTGTGTTGCTTTCAAACTCTTCACGCTAATGTGGAAGTCTCAGGATTGCTTTCATTTCCGAAGGAATCACCCTTAGAATATTACAGCTCATTAATAACGCTTTCATTCAATTCCATTTCATTAACGCGACAGTCACCCGCAGCCCTCTAGCGCCAGGCCACTCTGTATTAACATAAACATCCTTGGACAGATGCCAGATGATTGGCCCTGCTCTTCCCCCCTTTCCCCCCGTCTCCTTCTCTCCCTCTGTACTAAATGAGCCCGTGATATTCCGAGAGGAGCTTAGCGCTGTTCCTTCATCGATTGGCTGGGCAGATTAATATCAATCGTTAACTTTTCCTTTTACGGTGTCTGCGGGGAGTCAGGGGAAGTTCATGCTGTTTAGTATGCCTTTCATGTTCCTTCTGACTTCTTTGATAAGTCAGGCAGGACACCAGGTTACAAAAAAAGAAAAACACAAAACAGCTGCAGGTTTAGATAATGGCAGGTCAGAAAAAAGTGGTCATCCTCTCTATTTGCATGCTGCAGTGCATAAAGTGCTTTGTGCATAAGTGTGAAGCGACTTATTTTATTATTTCTCATAATTTATTTCATTTTATTTTTAGCCAAGTATAAGAAATTGCTTTTCAGAAGGGGGAGTATGAATGATGGTAAACGTCCTGCTCACAGTACTACATCGTGAATGAATTGTTCCAGCTGAGCCAAGCAGTCTCTCCTCCGCCATGACTTGTAGTGTTTTTCTGCTTCTGTTGCCAGCAGTGTCTGCCAAGCTCCTATCAACTGGCACCATCTTTGAAAGTCATCCAGAATAGAAGGTGAGCACGCAGCCGCACATAGTAAAAGTACTGTATAGTCACAAATATACAAGTAATCAGTGAGGAATGGATCAGTTTGGCACAGTAAATTAAGCCTTGAAGTGAGGAAGAGCTCAAAGATCTACGAACTCCATGCTGAGATAGAAACTAAGCTAATTATTAGTGGGCAGTTAGAGTTGATGGTAAAGATGAAACCAATTTTATACCAAACTCTGTAAAGTTTTATCTAAGTTTTATTTAACAAAACATCTTGCAGTGCTGTCTCGCCAACTCCAAATTAGCTAAACAGGAGTTAGTTATGGAAGAGAAGCAAGTGAGAAAGCATACAGTGAGCTCAGCTGGCTCAGCTACAGTGGCAGCTTAAATAATGTCTGCTATTTATGTTCATTATGTTTATTAGTAGAACTTTAGCGATTAACACCGGCCACGTTGCTTAAAACTAACAACTGCCATTTCGACTTCAAGTTAATTCTCCTAACTATTAGAAGGTAAAATCTGCTCCCAATGTCTCCACTGGGCCCTTCGTCAAGTCCTGCAAACAGCAGCGAAGCAGCCATCCTTCCAGAACCACGCACTTTGCAAACACTCAGATTAATCAGCTGTTCTTTTTATGGTGTGTTCAGAAAGAAGGTATTACTACGGCAGGTGAGCACATAACATCCCTGCACCGCAAAGATTTATAACCGGTCCTCGCACGCAAAACCTAAGAACAAGCTATAGAAAGGGAGCGTGGTGTATTTGTGCTTTCAGCTTTGTTTGCGTGCATGTGTGTCCACATCGCCAGTGGCTGATGTGAGCTGTGCTTTATTAGGTTCATTGCCAGAGTGACCCTGGTCTGTCTGTACCAGAAATCAACTGACATGAGTAGAAATATGAGCTGCCTTCTTGACCGAAAATACACACACACACACACACACACACACACACACACACACACACACACACACACACACACACACACACACACACACACACACACACACACACACAGCTGCATCTAAGCTTGCCAAAAAGTTTTGGATAATACCAATAGCTTAGGGAGTGTGCAGCAGATTTAGGATGGAGAGAAGGGGTGTGTGTGAGGTGTGAAATGATGCCGGGACGCCAGGGATAACAGTAAAGATGGAGGAAGGAGGCAGCGAGATTGGAGGGAGCAGACATCTGAGAGAAAAGCGAGTGACCACCAAGGGAGGGAGGAGAATACAAGGAGAAGGCTAATTGAGGAAACTGAAGTTCGAGCAAGTGAAATGAGGAAAGAAAATAATGAAAAAGGAAGTACAGCACAGATGAAAATTAAGATCAAGATTACTTTGTTAACCCATTTGCAGACTGCGGAAGAAATCTGCCTTTTTGCATATCTTTCCAGATGGAACATTATGCATTTAATTTCAGAGCTTCTGTAAAAGCATTTGCCGCGCTGCTTCGAAACCTTTCTTCAGAGCTGAGAAGTCATTTGATGTAAAGCTGTATATTTTTGTTTGAAAGCATCTCTTCCTCCAGGCAAATCTCTGGATTTTTTTTCTTTTTTTACGGTCTGAAACGAACAAACTACAGGTAAAAGGATGAAGATGGGATGCAGGGTTGTTCCAGCTGAGAAGGAGACGCCGCTGTGCTTTTTGCAGGGTTTGCGCTACATTCAACTGCAACCGATCACCTTCACAACCTTGACAATGGAGTTCTGCCGGCGACGTGCACGCGCCGCTGGCGTGCAGCGTGAAGACGCAGATGTACTAATGCGTGAGCGCACGAGCACCGATGAGCGCGCATGCTTCCTCATGTACGCAGAGAGCTGCCAAGGTCCCGCTGAGCGGCTGAAGTTAACACTGCGGAGTCACATGCGAGAGCTCACTGGCGTCCAGCCCAGATCTGACACTGCAGTGAGGCTACCCCCCCCCCCCACACCCACCCCCCTCTCTGCTAGGAGACAGTTAGCCTGCGCTGCTCCCCTTTGTGTCGCTCACCTACTGTAAAGACCGCCCGACTGAGTGTGTTACTGTGTGTGCTGTGCATCAGTAGTGTAATTGTATTGCATACGACACCGATCATCATCAAGTGTGTGTGTGTGTGTGTGTGTGTGTGTGTTTAAGGTAAATACAAGCCTCCATTATTTTACTTTACAGGAAGCTTGTAGTGGAAGCTTGAAAATAAAAGCACTGGGACTGTGTGTGCACATGCTCCACATGCGCAGCTATTTTGTTGAGCCATAACCAATGTTGTGCACCTATGGTTTGGTACAGTATGGCTGCGGTTCTGCACATTTTAGCATGCACTGAATCAGCTGCCTACTTCAAACAACTATGAAATATATCATGTTATGCATGCACCCTTTTGGGAAAATATACTGCTCATACGAAGCTTGAATTCCTGAATGAATTCTACTGTAGTGCAACTCAACTAATATACCATTACTGTATATCATAATATCAATATCATTCACCTTGTAGTTTGGTAAGTATTGTATTATAATTCTCAATAGCTATAAAAAAAGACATGATCGCTATTTATCAAAGCTATTTACACAAATGACTTTGTTGAGTCTATGAAAGCCTCATTGAATGTTTTGACTGGACCTGTCTTAAATCTTCACTTGAGCCTTAGCTTAAAGTGGCAAATAGGATGTTTATGTCTTTACATTACAGACATGGAACAGCTCAGTGTGGACCTAATCAAACCAAAAAGAAAAACGCAACAAAGTAAACCTCCCACTGGAGCTTTGGACCCGAGGAAAAAAAAGCCTCCCTTTGTGATTGCGTCCTCTATTTCAAAAATAAAACCATGAATGTGCAATTTAATACTCAATACATCATGAAGATCACCACAGATTGAGCCATTTTCTATTTGTTCCCTCGCATTCAGCGTTGACAAGGCAGCCACTGAGAGTGTGTGTATTCCTCCATCGATCCTATAATTCACACTCACCTGCCACCGAGATGCATATATTTCTCCGCTGCAGAATGGCTCGGCGCGTAGCCATTTGTAACGTAATGTCAGGCCGACTGTAAATATCACTGTGCAACAGAAAAACTTAAACAATGCAAACGGTGGGATAGGAGTCCTTGGAGAGAGCGGAACAGGTGTAATGTAAGTATTTTTCAGAACAAAATGAGTCAATCTCTTCACTGGCTGGTGAGCAACAATGCTGTTGCCGCACAATAGGCAGCACAATGTGCCAGTTTCTCTCTGTGCACAAGGGAATTACTCGTATTAGAAAATTAATCGAACACATTTAGTGCACATGTTGTGTGTTTTTGAATGTCTGTCTGCACACGCTGGCAAATGTTTGAGTCCAAGAGCCACAGGACATGTACCATGTGGCTTGGAGCTTTTCTGCTTTGTGCTTTATCCTTGTCTGTGTGTGTGTGTGTGTGTGTGTGTGTGTGTGTGTGTGTGTGTGTGTGTGTAGCTGTGTGTGTCTGTGCGTCTGTCTGTGTGTGCGCGTGCACGAGCCTAAGGGCTGGCACTCTTGTGCATCTTCCTATAATTAATCACAATTATCAGGTTGACTAATGCAGGTGCAGTCTCACTGGGAGAGGCCATTTACGAACTCAGCAGCACAAAACACAACCTAGACACAAAATGGCGGCAAAGAGAGAACAAATGCGTCTAGAATAACACAAAAAAGGGGAATTTAAACTTCTCTCAAGACTTTTCTCTCTAGGGTTTTTAATTGTTGGTGTTATTTAACATATTAGTTAATATAAGCATATTACAGATACAGTAAGTACTTTAAAAGTTCCTGAAGGGACAATTTATTATTGACATGTTTTTAAGATTCAAAATGCAAATGTGGATCTTTGCAGCATCACAACTAATCAAAAGCAAGCATGAAATAACTGGGTAGCCACTAAGTCGAGGTGGAAAGAGGAAGGTGAGAAGGTGGGATGCGATGTATGTAGAAGTGTGAGGAAAAGTGGAGGTGGAAGGGCAAAGGCAGGGGGGGGGGTCGTACACTAGCTGAATAAGAATAAAGGCAATTTCTGCCCCTGTTGAAACGCTAATGAGAGTCCAAATCCACTCCTGGCTAATTAACCATGATACCCTGTGACATACAGTAGCAGGTGGGAGTAGAGGAAGGAAGGATGCTAGGAAGGAAGGGAAGGAAGGGTGGGACACGGGGGGAGATGGGAGAAGAAGCCGGGGAAATAAAAGTGACAGAACAGAAGGAAATAAAAATAGGGGCAAGGAGGAGGAAATGAGGCCGAGCGGAGGAGCAACCACAGAAGAATGGATGGAGGAGAGGAAGACTGAAAGTTTTATCAGGTCAGGAGACGGTGAGGGCAGAGGAAACGTGAAGAGGGGGAAGTGGATGGGAGGGAATCATCCGTTTCCATTTGGAGAATAATGAGGGGGACGATGCATTTATCAGGAGTTGCTGTGTTAACTGTTCGTCTCCGCTTTCATCTCCTCTCTTCCTCACTATCCATCCGTTTACATGTGGAGCATGTTAATCGATTTGCTCGCAGTCAGAGTAAACACACGCGCAGCAAAGGAACGAATGAGCCGAGCGGCGATTATACTTGGGTACGAGACGAATGAGGAAAAAAAAAGCGTCCTGTCCATATTTTACTTGCACGCACATTGTGGAGCGCTGCGTTGTAGCAGGCGTGGATGTAGGTGCTTGTGGCACGCACACACACACACACACGCACACACACACACACACACACCAGGTGTGTGGCAGCAGCGGAGCTTCTTTGTTATTCTGCGGCGCTATGGGCTCTGTGAGCTTTGCTGGTTTTCCTGACAGCTTGACCTTTTGTTATGCAGTCCACCAATCACACAGCACTAAATACTGTATTCATCGCACACATACAGTGTATACTGTAGACACACAAAAGTTAAAGAGAGCGCACAACAAAAGACAAGACAGAAGGCAAACAGTGTAAAGTTTGGCCATTGCTGAAAATGTGTTGAAATTGTGCGTGTGCGTGTGTGCATGTGTGTGTGTGCACTTGTACTTGCATTGAAGTGAGAACCAAAAAACATATTTTAGTACTAAAGTGAGGGGATTTTGACAAAGTGAGGACATTTTGGCCGGTCCTCACTTCTTCGAAGGCCTGTTTGAGGGTCGAGATGTGATTTTAGGGCTGAGGTTAGGATTGAGTTTTGGTTTGAATTAGAGCAAAGGTTAGACGTCTGCCTCTAGTCGTGATGGTTAGAGTGAGGGTGAGGGGCTGGGGAAGGCATTATGTCAATGGAGGTCCTCACTTACATAGATGTACGAGGATGCGTGTGTGTGTGTGCGTGTGTGTGTGTGTGTGTGTGTGTGTGTGTGTGTGCCAGCTCACTGTTAAATCCAACCAGGTGGCTGGAGGATTGCATGTATGTTGACCGTGGAAGAATGTTTTTTGGGCTATGGATTCATTTTGTCCTCTTAGTCTGTCTATTTGTCAGCCTGCCGGTCTGTCTGTGTGTCTGTCTGTGTGTCTGTGTGTCTGTGTGTCTGTGTGTCTGTCTGTCTGTCTGTCTGTCTGTGTGTCTGTGTGTCTGCCTGTCTGTCTGTCTGTCTGTCTGTCTGTGTGTCTGTGTGTCTGTCTGTCTGTCTGTCTGTCTGTGTGTCTGTCTGTCTGTCTGCCTGCATCTCCTCATCTGCCTGTCTTCTTCTATCCTGTCTTTCTTCCATCTGGCGTTTTGTGAGAATTTGCCATATGGATCTCGTTTTTACATTTTCTGTTTAATTATCTGTCCAGTTACTCTGTCCAGCTGTCGTTCTCCCAGTCCCTCAGTTGCCACTCTTTATTAACTATTAGTCGTTGCTGTCTTCTTCAGTTCTTGCAGTCAGTCATGGTCTCTGGCACACACCTTTCCCCCCTCCCTCCCTCACCGTCGTCTGTTCTCTTCCTGATAGTCCTAGTAACAAACTGCCATAATGTCTGTGAACCGCCTCAGGGGTTCTGGTTGTCGGGCTGATAATGTGTGTAATAATGCCTTTTTCGTTTCCTTAGCAACACCATGGCGACGCCTCGCTCCGTTCGGGGTTTGATTCGTTGCCACCGTCAGTGGGGCGGCTGTAAATTCTGCTGTTTCATCCCTGCAGTTCCGCAAACGGTCATTGGAGGGAGCTAGAACGCAAGGCAAAGACCGAGGGCGAGCGCTGGCAGCGACATCGGCACAAGCTGTGGGTCTCTCACAATGACTGAGCAGCATTACAGCTCTCACACTGGGCTACTGCTGGAATTCTGCACAGTGGATTTCTCTCTATACTTCTCTATCTCCATCTCTCCCAATATCCATCTGTCAGTTCCCTCTGTTGTGTTATTTAAAGCATGTTAGTGTTGACAGAGGTTTGCTACTCATAAGTCACTGCAGACTCCAGTGGATTGTTGTGATGGAGAGACCTGGCTTCCACAGAGAGAATTATGATCCACAATCAATAGCTGATGCACGCGCGCGCACACACACACACACACACACACACACACACACACACACACACACACACACACACACACACACACACACACACACACACACACACACTGACGTCGTGTATATAGAAGCCACAAATGCGCAAGGTTTCCATCACTTCCATGTGATTGTCACTGCACCTGTTCTTAATCAACTTCCAAGGCCACACACCCGCACTCTCTTCATCCATATTCTGCCTTTAGACCTGGAAAAAAAGATGGTCGCCAATAAATTTTTATTGATCTCCAGTTGTGGCTGCTGGGCTCAGGATGGATCTCGCTAGTAATTTCCACAGTCTCACCGTTTATCACCTGAATGGTTTGTGTGTGCTTACGGACTTGTGCGTGAGTGTGTGTTTGTGTGGGAGCCCTGCTTCGCGACCACACGCGTGCACGTGAGAAGGGGGAGGTTTCAAATACAGTAACTTGATTAGAACGGCTGACAGTCAGGAGGTTGAGTCTAGACTGACGCGTAGACTTAGATTAATTTTCATTCTCGTTAGACGATTTCACACAATTAACTCTGTCGTAAAACGCCAGGTGCTCGTTTACTTGATGTTGTCACTCATCCGCTTAATGTTGACCATAGAAAGGCTGCTTCACAATCTTCCTTTTGCAGAGAGGTGTTTCCTGAAGACGATATATTTATATTACACAATTAAACATACAGTATAAGTTTAAAGTATCTCTCAAAAGGTGCAGACCCACATCACTTTCAGTGAAAGGCCTTTAAAAAGGATCTGATCGCGCTTTGTGTTGAGATTTTGGGCACGCTCTGGTCACGCGTCCTCGTGCTGGCACTACTGCAGGATGCACCTGCAAGTGGTGATGGGAAGAAGAGCAATGACGTGTGGGCAGCAGCGCCTCAGTGCTGCAGCAGCATGATGGCCGTTGTTGTTGTTCCTTCGCAAAATGCCACCGTTTTTCAGCCTGTAAAATGACGCCGACAAAAACAGCAGCCTGGGACGACGGTGGGAACGTTACAGCGAGGCTCGAAGTCTTTTACACTCTTCAGATAGACTTGAGACATTGTGAACCTGTCGTTTGAGGTGCGGTTATAGCACTCGTCTGTTTATTCACGAGCAAAACAACAGAAGCACCACAGTTAATGTCAGTGTTTGAGTCCTTTGTGTTTCTGCTCCGTGAACCCCTCTCTGTAACTAAAACCATTTCTATGGGCATGAAAAAATGTAGTAAGATAATAATGATACTAAATTCTTATTATAGTGAAGTGTGTATTAATTAAACCAAGACTCACGAGAGTGAGGTTCACAGAAACACTCGCACAAAAGCTAATAAAGGCTCAGATAGCGTGTCATGTACTGTTGTTTTTGTTGTTTCGTTTTAAGTAGTTGTCTGGTAAATTCTTCAACCTCCTTCGGAGGATTTGCAGCCCATGAAAGAGAAATTTAATGTATTCAGAGGATTTGTGGAGTTTCACCTCCCAGGAGCACTTGTCACTTTCAATCCAGTTCCATATCCCTGTAAAATGTACCTCCCCAAAATATAATTCTACCTTTTGTGAAAGTTTGCTGAAGCTGCGTCAGACAAGTGCCAATTAAAGCTGCCTGATATTTTTTAAAAGGTAGACAAAACTCAGTAACAGCAACACTTTTACCACAGTCTTTGCTGTAAAGAGCCAGATTTACCAGTAGTGGCTTTGACGACTGAAGGAGAAACTGTTCAATCCAAAGAATGATTTCTTCATTACTGTCACGTCAGACATGTTTTAAAAAATGATAGTCTTGATTCTATATATATATAATAAAATTGAACTCATGGGGCTTTTTGGCCCCAAAGACATGCATTGATTGTTTTTATCTCTACTGTAAATGCTGCTTTTGCTGCCTCAAGGTTCAAGTTGATAGCTTAGATGCCAGGGATAGAAGGGATATATTACCAATGAGTCTGTGATAGGTCAGAATGAGGTCAGATGTAAAAGCGCGTGAAGGCCTAACTTTGGAGAACATGATCAATATACCATCTAGCAAATGGGCGATGTGATGCAGGATACCAGGAGGAAAACCCTGTGGCAGGTGAATTATCCATCACCACATGTTTATAAGTGAGATAAAGTGGGACAGAGAGCTCCATCATCTCATCTCTTGCAAATTTGAACAGTCGAGTCGAAGGTATTTCACAGTGAGCTCCGCGAGGTGAGGCGCACTCTAAAGCGGATTCAGACGTGGCGCTTCAAGCCGCTTCCGCCAACTTTGGTGCAAACGCACAAAGAGACAGCAGCGACAGCCGTAATGAGCGACAATTAGCATAACAAAGCGGAGGCAGGCTGTCGGCTCCCTGCGAACCGCACATGCTCGTGGATCTGTGGCCTAAAAGCTTCGCCACTCGAGTCCACGGCGTCGCCTCTGAGTTTGAGCCGAGTGGAGAAAACGCCACTGGACGCGTCTGACGCGGCGTCACGTATCAGCAACGCGCTCGGAAGCCCAGAGAAACACACTTTCTCTGCAGATTATTCAAAGAGAGTTGTGAAACGATCGCCATTTACTATTACTATTCATCCATTTACTGAGGAGTACAATATGTCCTGTACGCATAAATATTGGGCTCAAATGTTGGTTTTGCTCAGACTAGCATTTTATCTTTCCGTGTCATGTCATGAAGTCGTCACCGTGGATCACGATGGATACAGAACAGAGACAAAGCGATGTCGGACATCACAGTTAAGAGGAGATCAGTAACAAAAGAACCCTATAGTGAGATGTTTTAAGCCACAAGAGTCATTATAAGACCTGTGCAAAAAAAAAAAAAAACCTGACCATCAGCAAATGCTAAATAGAACCAATCAATTACGCAAAGAAATAGAACATGAATGAAATATTTACAACAACATGTTGGGATCTAGATGGATTTCTTGATCATCCGCCTGAATCCCTGCTCTTTAGCAGTGTGGATTGGCAGCGTGCCCCCGCTCCCATCACTTCGTTCCAGCGTTTGCTCCTTTTATCGCGAGGAGAACCACTGGCAAAGAAAACCCCTCTGAATTAAAGGCGCTCGTTACTGTTGTGGCTCTAACATCTGCCATGGTTTCCTCCTCATAGTGGCTGTGTTTGTGCTTGAGGCGGCGGAACGGATTCCATCCGCGCTCGTTGTTTGGGTTTCCGACACAACTCGCGAATCGCAGATGTTTCAGTCACATCTGATTTGTAAACAAACTATTTCCAAATGACGAAGGAAGCTCTCCTTCTTTTAATTAACTCCTTCTCGCGCTCGTTGCGGTTGTGGGGACATTCTGGATGCGCCGCCCACTTCTGAACGCACGTCCTTCCCCTAAGGGGCAATTATCACAATTTATTTTATGTGACAAAACAACATGGAACGTGGCCTAACTCTCGGCCTGCGATGCTGCTTATGCGGGGACAATAACCAACACGCTGATCAACACAACTGGACTCGGACCCAAAGGCCGACGTCTCTAGCGGCGGTGCTTAAATTCATCACGGGGGGTTTGAAAAGCAAAAAGTCAAGCCACATTTTGACCCAGGCGACCGTGAGACAGCACCTGTCCACGAGCTTCTTGATACGACATGGTCAAAAAATACCCAGTGTTTACTCTAGAAAACACAGTGCGTCCCATGTTCATTGTACTTTGATTTAGAGCAACAAACAGCCTGCTGTGGAAGTAATGCCTTCCTCCCTGTCTTCATCTGACTACTCCCCATCAATCTTTCTTTGCATTTACAGCCTGCCCCACTTGCAGTCTTGCGCTCTACCTTTACTTTAGCTTGCCTGGTCCTGCATAACAATAAGTTATGGTCCTGTTCCTTGTTTTCTTCTTGTACTACTCCCCCTTCTTTGCCTGTGGACAAGCATCCAATAAATCTGCAATAATCCAATGCTTCCTCTGACTTTTCCTTCATTTAATCATATTGAACCCTGCTTCTTGACTTTACTTTGGGTTGAACTGCACCTTTAAGACAATAAAGTCATGGCTTCAATTGTGTTTCCTCATATAGAAATGCTGTCGGCGGACTTCTTTCCTTTAATATCTGTCAAAGGGCCCCAGCAGCCCTCAGGCAGCCAGCAGCCAATATGAATGGAGACAGATACAGGGGCACGGTCTGAAATAGTCCACCGTGTATTACAGCCCGGAGAGGGGGATGCACACACACACACCAGTCGAAGATGGACACGGGTACCGGAGCCCGAGGAGAAGCTCGCTCCAACCTCATTACATCCACCGGCCACAGGTGGATAGTGCCTCTTGCATCCACAGGGACAGACAGGCCCAAGAATGTGTCAGCATGCGAGAGAGAAGGCATGTGTGTGCTGGTTTGGATTCCACCTAGTGGAGCTCATTTGCCACATGCGAACATGCTACAGTACCATCATTCAAACAATCAGGGTACAGGAGGTCCGGGAGTAGCTCTAAATGGCACGTGGCCGATCCATTCCATCACCGTGTTGACACCACGCCTGGCAACTACTTGTTGATTCTCTCCCTCACTTTCTTCCTCCTCTCTGAGGTTTAATTTAGCTTTCTGGTTCCCCACATCAGAGGGGTACAATGCTAAGGTAAATGGAGCCAGTCTTCCTATCTACCTCCATATTAGTGTTTGTGTTTGTGTGTGTGTGTGTGTGTGTGTGTGTGTGTGTGTGTGTGTGTGTGTGTGTTTAGTTTTTATTAGAGTTGGTAAATGTCAAATGTCAAATACTCTTTGTTTGAGTTGTGAGTGAGAATCTTTGAGTGACAGATATGTGCGTATGGGTGTGTATGTGACTGTGTTCTTGGATTGGAAAGTATTTTTCTAACAAACTGAAGGCATTTTAGTGAAGACACAACATTTTGTACATACTGTATCAGTTCTTCTATCTTCAAAGGTAAAACCGATGTTAAACGGTCGAGTTCTGAACGTTTTGTTATGGTTTGTCTCAAGGCAACAGGGCCCATTTAGTGGTCCTGGCTAGTTTTAAAGTAAGGAGCTAAATGCTTTATACAAAATGTGTGTGTACAGTACAGTGTATGTGTGTGTGTGTGTGGGGGGGGGGTTGATCCTGAAGCAATTCTGCCTCCTACAACTTGATTAAAGTGGTCACTTACGTTGTACTTATTGCAAAGTGGACATTTGTGCTGCCAGGCGCTCGACCACCCGCGACTTTTGAAACAAGGTGTGCTTCAATTGCGGTTTCGGCAGCGTTCCAAATATGCAACTGCTGCTACACAACTGTGTTTATTCAATCAGTTGGTGCTGCTGCAGTAATATTAAAAGAAAGGAGCATTTAAAAGCATAAGACTATAAATGATTTAAGATGTTCTGTGCTTGTTTCCCCTAGCTTGACTCTTCATTTACTTCAATAAAGAGAAGGTTTTCCTGCTCAAACAACTACATCCTTCTCTCTTTCATTTAACCGAGATATGGTTTTCTGGCTTCCAATCAAATGCTCACTTCATTAGCCCCGTTCTCTTCTCCCCTCATTGAAAAAGAAGAGCAGGACACACATCACACAGTCAACTCCCACATACACAGTCACACTAACACACAGAACTGTTCTGACTTTAAATAATGAGAGAGCTGTCGCATCAGATCAGTGTCTGTGCCGCGCCGTGGCCCGGTGGTCAGCGGGACGGATGGGAGCAACTGCTGGCGGCTGACACCCTCTGGACACATAGGGAACGAAGACAGGAAGAGTAAAGAGGGAGGGGAGGTGTTTGGGGGGTGGTGGTGGAGGAGGTGGAGGAGGTGGGGGTCTCCAGAGAGAGAGAGGGAGAAACAGAGTGGTGGAGACGGACAGAGCTTGCGGTCTGATGCTGTCTCCCTCAGCATCTAAAGGCTGTTAGGCTAAATGAAGGGGAAAGAGATGTGGGAGAAGAAGGGGGTGCTGAGGAAAACAAAGGTACAAGAGAAAAGAAAACAAAAGGCTGGAAAAAAGACAATACATCAGAAACTTGGAAACGAGAGAGGAAGGGGAAAAGAATAAAAGAATGCATTTAAGGCATCGACAAAGGTAAAAGGCAGTAATTGTGAAAACACTAAATTAGAAAGGTAAAGAGAGTAAGGAACATGTGACAAGATAAAAACAGTACAAAAGAAAAGAGGGAATGAACTGGAAAAAAAAAATAGCAACCACAGAGAAAGGAAAGGAAAGGAAGCATAGGCCAGGAGAGCTAAAAAGATATAAAAGACAAGGAAACAGCATCTGAGATGAATGAGAGCAACAAAGAGAAGAGGGCATTAACAAGATGTAAGGAAAGGACAAGATGAGAAATGTAGAGGAAATAGAAAGGGAGCAATGGGAAAGGACAGCAGGAGAGAGGAGAGGAAACCAAAATATGGAAAAAAACATGAACAAAAAGATGAACATGGAGGAGTACAGGGAACAAGAGGGAATGAAGGGAAAGATAACAGAGGAGGTGAGGGGAAGCAAATAGAGGAAGGACTGGTAAAAGCTAATTCTACCCAAATAATGGAGCGGAGCTATGCCCTCGAGACGAGGGACAGGGAGAAGATAGAGGAGAGGAGCCCGGAGGATTGGAAATCTGGCTGTTTGTCTTGTAGAGGTCAGAAATCATTAGCGTCGCCGCAGCCTCAACTTTCTCTGCACCTCTGCCTTTCATTTCCCTTCACCTCTCATTAAAGTGTCACTCTGCACCAATAATACAACCCAATAAATACAGCAGGTGAATTTGAAGCATGAAATTCCTCGCTGCCCATGAAATGATCTGCCTACACGCGGTCCTCGCTTCATCTGTCCAGATAAACTAACACGTATCAGAAAGGTGGATCGCGAGCTCTACTTGTGTTTCTAATACACAAGTAAACAAATTCACTTATATTCCTGAACTGCTTTAAAAAATGCCAGCAGCGCAGAGATTTGTATACGCCCTGCTTCGCAACTTGTCCCCAGTGTAACCCTTTCCCCACACAGCCTCCAGTTCATGCAGCCCCCACCTCCCATCTGGCTAAACCCATCATCTTTATTCAATATGTCCCCTGGTAAGCATTTTAAGTCGGCTTAGCTTGTCAGAAAACTTCCATTTTTTGGAGTGTTGACTCTCTTTCCCCCTCTCTATCTCTCTCTCTCTTTATCCAAGGCCCACCCCCACATCACACCGAACCAAAAGACACCCGCACACACTAGTCTGAATAAATATCGGGATTTTTTTTTCATCCGTGTCACTTTGTCAGGCAAATCAATCTTCATAAATTTAACAGAGAGATAGGAATTACACATACCTACCTAAGTATAACTCATGCACACACACCGGCATACACAAGTACACATGAAGGCACATATGCAGCTACATCTATGCTTACAATCCCAGGGGGGCTGTGAGGTTGTGCCAATAATGGAAATGGAGGACACCGTTTTCCCCAATAAAATCACAAATAAGCATACTCCCCTGACAGTCTGGATTGGCTCTGAGAGAGATGTTCTGTAATACTAGTTTGAGTGTGTGTGTGTGTGTGTGTGTGTGTGTGTGTGTGTGTGTGTGTGTGTGTGTGTGTGTGTGTGTGTGTGTGTGTGTGTGTGTGTGTGTGTGTGTGTGTGTGTGTGTATAGGTGCGTGTGCGCATATGTGACCATAAATACTTTTCGGCTCATAGATGGATGGGGAATCTCCACGGTGATTTGTTTGCTTGGATTAAATGTCAGTTTTGGAAATGTTTTGTTACCCCTAAACTCCTGAGAGAGAGGGACAGAGAGAGTGAGTGAGTGAGAGAGAGAGAGAGAGAGAGAGAGAGAGAGAGAGAGAGAGAGAGAGAGAGAGTGCAGGTCAGTCACAAAGGCTTGATTTCAGTGATGGGAACCTAAACATGCTCTAATGAGAACAGTTTGGAGTGAGGGGAGAACCTTCGTCTCAGAAACCTTGATCTTGTGTCATTGAAATACTTTTACTTTTGTGGCCTGTTGATACTGTATATGTATATATACACAAAACATTTACCGATATTTCATACAACTGAACATGAACCACCAATGGTTCATTTTACCTGTACAGCGCACAGCTCAATGCCACCGCTCTCTCAGTGTACAGCATCAGTGTATATGTGACATTGATAGACAGCACAAAGTTCACCCAGTGCGCGTTACCATGGCACCTGCTACTGTACGATTAAAAAACTAATGGACCATTTCTAAGAAACCAACAAATTCATTAGCACATTCTGAAAAGCCAACAATGTTTCTGGTACAAGATCGCGCTACCAAGATTTCTTCCAATCACTAGCTATGACCAAAACCAGGCTTTACTACAGGATCACAACCAAATGCTAAGAACCCAGGATTTACAAGGACAAACACACTTAATTTAGTATTATATTTATCCAAAAGGAAACTTATATACAGTATAAGTACTTTGAAGCAGTGATGAATTGAAAACAACATTCAAGTAAGAAAACTGAACCAGAAACTGAAAAACACGGGATTTACTGTATAAAAACAAGGCTGATTTAAATGCACCAGCGTAATGATCTTGCAAAGGCTGGACACTAACTAATAAGATAATGAGGAAGTAAACTCTCAAAGAACAGGCGCCAACTAACTAACCAGAAGGTCAGGGTGAACAAACACGCAAGGTTGGGATGGAAAAAGTATCTCCAGACATGAAATATTTGAAGATATATGCTGCATTTCTATTAATCTGCTACTTTGTTTCAACTCAGTGCAAGTTTTAATTGGCCTTTCTGCAGGACCTTGACTTTTATGCTCGCACTGTAGGAATCGATTGGACGACGAGCGTGGAACAAAATTAAATCAAGTGCACCAGCCCTCGTGTCTAAAGCAGAGGCAGCAAAGAAATCCGAAACATCCGTGGATTCTTTTTAAGCCGCCTCAGCCAAGGCAGTTTTAGCCGTAACATGCAGGATTGTCGATTACAATATTAAAACTAATTTGCTGTACTTTGAACAATACTTTTAGGAAATCTGACCACAGATCCCACGAGACGATCAGATTGGATTAAAAACACAGAAGGTGGAGGAAGCTGCTGATGGCTCAGACCCTCCCTTCACAATGGAACTGAGAGAGACAGTGAGATGAGTGGATGCAAGAAGCAACGACTCACATTGTAACAGATGACAAAGCGGAAACCGACCCTGGGAGATGGTGTTTAGCTGATGGAGGGAAGCTACAGTATGGGGGGGGGGGGGGGTGTCCAGTGATGGTTAGTGCTTCAGTCTGACCACACCAGGTACTGTATCAGCCAGTGTTGGAGCTAAGCACAACGTATAGTTTGTTGTGTCTTTATGCTTCTTTCAACCTGGCGTTTGCTCTGTGAGCCATCAAGCTTTGATGAAAGATGTGCGAGCTGAATTTCATGTGCAACCTCCAAGTGTCCTGTGTGCACAGTCAGATCAATACAGGTCATAATTCTATAATGTTTCTTAGCAATATTCACTACGATCTCAACCTCCACAAAAGCCAGCGGCTTTGAGCTCACTCACCTGCTGTAATTGTTTTGTTTCAGTGTTGCAGAGGTTGAGTCGGCCTGTGTTGGTTTGAAGCACAGGTCTGGAGGGTTTGTGACCAGGCAGATGACGCTCCTGTTGCCCACGGTCGCTGGTTCCGCTGCTTGAATCCAGTTCTGGACATCGCTGCGTCCTTTGAGAAGGTTGTCACAATAAGAAAGAGAGTGAACTCCATATATATGTACTGCAGCGGGCTTCCACTTGTCTCCCTTCACTTATCGAAGCTTGACATCCTAATGTACCGCAAAGACGCGTGAAGTGGAGCTTAGTGCACAGAAACTTCAAACCCGGAGAACTTCACAGCGTCACAGCGAGAGTTAAACTCAAAGAACAACTCGCTGCGCTTATCAAGCGATTCCCCACTGTTCACTGGCTACTGTCTACACAATGCTTTGTTTCTGGATAGTTCACTTCAAAGGAGCTTTCCAGTACTCAGCAGGCTACACATACATTTTAACCACTAAAAATGAGTGTGTTAATTGGTGGACGTATTACAAAAAGAGCCTTTTGAAGTTTAAAGAATATAGAATAAATGTATTTATGAAAGTGTTATCTGATGACTTATTGAACAAAAGGCAAGTCATCACCATAATATATTCCAGTAAACTGTCTGCACTTTGGTGGCCTCCTACTTTGTGCTTAAAAATACACATTATTATTATTATTATTATTATTATTATTATTATTATTATTATTATTATTATTATTATTATTATTATTATTATTATTAAGCAACGGTTCAAAAAGTATTTTTTAAACAAATTATCCACTGTTCAACACATCTGCCACATACTTTCCAAATGAAAAACCCTGTGACCTTGGCGTTAACAAGCTTTCAAAAATATTTCCTTCCTCCTATGTAGCGTGATTCCAGGGTGACACGTTGACATCGGCTGTTTCCCCTTATGTTTGCAAAGCACAGAATGAGTACTATGCTGTCATTCCAAATTACAGCTCATGACATGCACAGAGACTTTGACTTTGTGGATTCATTAATGGTAATCTTGGCTATTAGCGCCAAATGAGTTTTATATTTCCATGGCCCAAGTGGGATTTAAGCAGCAATACCCCAGTCATACTCTTTAGCTGTTGCAGTAATGGCTTTACCTATTTTCAACTGCAACCTTCCTGCTACAGTATGTTTGCTTCAATGCACATAGTAATTGAACCCTGATTGGTTGAATGAATGAGGATTTTTCAGGTGCAGTGCTGATTTATTACCACTACTGTTGCAGAAGACTGTTTTATAACATTTCATGAATCTGGCTTTGATTTTGACAATGTGTCTTATTATAGCATCACTCATCATGAGCTAGAAAACTACAGGTGTAACTAAAAATCCCTTCTAGCTCAGACCAACCTGCCCTGGAGCAGACCTGTGGCAGATTTAACACATATTCACTGCTTCTCGTCAGATTTCACATCATTTTTTTTTCATTACTGAGCATAGAGTTGAGCAACAGAGAGCTAAAGGTGTGTGTTGGCAACATCATGCTGATATTTATTCCTCGTAAGTCTGCAGCCTTGTAAAGCGGCAGATTTATAGAACGTGACTCTGTTTTCCAAAATCAGAATTACCATTTGAACTGAAGCAGCTGTGTGTTTGTTTGTGGAGGCCAGTAAATCTGTGCCAGAAACAGAGTGAACCTGCAGACGGAGCCACTAATGAAGCAGCGGTCTGCTGTTCAGTGGGCTAATGTGGGATGGACTTTTTCTGACCATTCATGGTCCCCAGAGGATGGTTTCTTAAGGCATAATGTTCCTGTCATTTGACCCCAAGCCACATCAGTGACATTTACATCTCTGTAATCTCTTGTTTCTATACATTCTTCTATATTGTTTAAAGTGACCTACAGTGCTGTAAAGACATTCTCAAGGTACGAGAGGAGACAGGTTCCCGTCCTAATATCTGAAGCCAGGATCCTGTGGTTGTGGAGCTCAGGCCTCAGGTGCTCCGGCCGCTGTCTGACAGTGGGAACCTACAGTATGAGGAAGACAGAGACAAACAAGAACACGAGCAGAACAGGCTGAGCCGGAGCAACATGACAAAGATTTCTCTAAGCTATCATGTCACTATCAGATGGAAATACTCTGCAACACCTCACATAACAGGAAATATGAGAAAAAAAAACTGAAAACCGACTGAAGAAATGACATCTGAAGATGAATCTGCCTACAGGATCACCTTGACTTGGAAATGGCACTCATACAACACCTACAAGAACAGTCTCACTCATTTTTTTGTTTTAAGGTAGCTGTTGGTTAGCTGTGTGTGTGTGTGTGTGTGTGTGTGTGTGTGTGTGTGTGTGTGTGTGCAAGAGAAGGAGAGAACAGTGAACAGCATGACTTCTCTAATGGCTTTCTCCTCCATTCTGCCTTGTTTGGACCCATCATCCATTTTCCTCCTCATGCCCTGACCCCGTGATCCTTCCTTTCACCACCTCTCCCATTGTCACGATGAAAAAAAGGGAAATAAAAAATAAAAACACACTAGATATCCTTTATTACCATTGCAACCTTCAAATATTTCTTCTCCTCAGAAATCACCAGCTTTCCTTGTGCCTCCCTAATTCTCTGCTTTCACCTTTTGCTTTATACTCCCCCTCCACTGTAGCTCCGCCTGTCTATCAAAAGTTTACCTTGCCTGGCTCTACAAATCCATTTGAGCATCCAGGGGAGAGGAAATACGGCAAGGACATGTACCGCTGTTCTGATCCATAACACTGGAACTGTCATTTTGCTCTGGAAATGATGTTCAAATTGTACAACAGCAAGCCCATAACACGCTTTTTACTTTTTCTCCAAGGAGAGATGAAAGATTCAGTGTCAGTGTTGTCACACAGTATAGAGACTTTAAATTACTGCAAACAAACAGCATCTACACTAATCTGCTAATTATGAAGATTGCATGAAGCCTCAAAAGATGTATGCGTGATGTAGATGGGGACATAAGGTGATGGTTCCCCCAAATTATGAAGATTTTGCCTCTACTACTAGCCAAGATTTGTCGTGAGCTTCAAAAAAACGAAAAGAAAGCATGTGTTCTTTCGCGGAAAGAACTAAACTTGGTCCAAATTGTACAGATTGTTCTCTGAGCTCCTCCTGAACACGCTGGCAATTAGCCGACATGCCGAGCAGCAACACGCTGTGCTCTCATCTCAAACGCTAACATGTGCAGCACTCTACTGTATGTCAAAGTTTTTAATAGTACCTGCCATGTGTCCTTCACACACCTTCTTTGCAGCTTCCACAACACCTGTTAAACTGTGTCATATGTTAAAGAAGAAAGTCTTCTTATTGTCATTGTTGCACTTCTCACTACAATATTGGGTGATTTAAGCCAACCCCTGGGGGAGCTGGTGCACAGCGTCTTATTTGAGAGTGCTTGGTGTTTCACACTTAGTTAAGCTGAACCTGCGATCCCTGACACACAGACGCTTGACACCCAAACACAATTGTCTAGTACATAGTTGGGCCTTTTGTCTCTGTGTGGCCCTGCAATAGACTGGCGACCTGTTCAGGGTGTATCTCGCCTCTCGCCCTCAGCGAGCTGGGATAGGCTCCAGTTCCACGGTGACCTCGAACGGGAAGAAGCGGTAGAAAATGGATGGATAGATGGATCGTTGGACCACAGACCACAGCAGCTGCGGAAGAACAGTCATTCATATCATTATTGGTTCAATATTGTTTTATGTATGTTGGTTTTGATTTGTAAGAGAAAAAAAATCACATAATATATATATATATGTGTGTGTGTATGTGTGTGTGTGTGTGTGTGTGTGTGTGTGTGTGTGTGTGTGTGTGTGTGTGTGTGTGTGTGTGTGTGTGTGTGTGTGTGTGTGTGTATAAATAGTATATTAGGTATAGTATATAAGGTGTCAGTGTTCTTTTTTTATTAAAGTTTTGTAAGGGTTTTTTAAGCTGCATGTAACTGATAAGCAGATTTTTCCACTGTTGTGTTTTGGCTTTTATTAATATGGCTCATTTGTTTGTTGGCAGTCCAATATAGGTTTTGAATTTTGCTGAGTCAGCTTCAAACTAATGCAGTCAGCAGCACAGGTTTTGCTTGGATTATAGCTGACGGTTTTGTTTTGTTCCCCGCATTCGCAGCGTGTTTGGACCATTGCTAGTTCACGTGGCAAAAAAAACGGGGCTCTTGTTCGAATCTGGTCTCGTTTTTTATGTAGGACTGAACATGATGATAGAAGTGTGAAATTGCAACAGGGCTTTGAAGTCGTCATTAATCTGTTTCAATACTGTGAAATCTGAGATGTCTGCTGATATAATTTATGAATCGCCCACATCTGCCTCTTCCGTGCCTGTTATGTGCTAAAGCGTTTCCGTTCAGTACATATTCACACATGGAGAGGGGTGTTCTAGCGGGCAAACGAAGGGGGGAATGGATGGTTTTGTCGCCTGCCCCTGTCTCTGACTCGCTCCGGCCAACGTGCCAAGGGCCTTGTCTGCCCATCCATCATGCAGGGAGGCAGATGATTGGCCTGCTCCTCATAACAACAGTCTCTGCATGGTAACTGTTACTGAGGAGAGAAAATTACTAAACCCACTGAGATACAACCTGCTAAAAATAGCTGCCATCAAAAATCCCTGCTGCTTGTTACGCTGTACGTGTGTGTCTGTGTGTGCGTGTGTGTGTGTGTGTGTGTGTGTGTGTGTGTGTACGTGCGTGTGTGTGTGTGTGTGTGTGTGTGTGTGTGTGTGTGTGTGTACGTGCGTGTGTGTGTGTGTGTGTGTGTGTGTGTGTGTGTGTGTGTACGTGCGTGTGTGTGTGTGTGTGTGTGTGTGTGTGCGCGCGCGTGCGTGAGGGTGTGGGTGTAATTGCGGATGGGTGGGTGTGAGTATGTGTAGAGGTTAGCAGAGGCAGATATATGGAAGGAGAGAGATAGCACTAACACATGACATACAGTAGATGATTGACTGACAGACCGACTGACACTCTAAATGGCTGACTGATTGTATGATTGAGTTACTTACCACCTCCTGTCTTGACTAAGTAAGTAGCATAAATCAGCGCTGCAGCGAGGAGGAATCCCTTAAAAGACTCCGCTAGGCCTTTGGGTATTTCTGGCTATTTCAAGACAGATAAAGTTACTGACACATTACCTAGATTCAAACACACGATGGCAACTGAACATCAAAAATATATGACTAAAACTCCAGATGGGAGTGTGCGAATGATGTGAGCGTGTGTGTGTGTGTGTGTGTGAGAGAGAGAGAGAGAGAGAGAACCCTGTGGCCACACTGATGTGTCTGGCAGGATGAAATCCTTTGATGTCCTCGTATTTACAGATATGACCCAGGGGCCAATATTGTATTAGGTGCCTGCAACTACAGCTAAGTTGGGAGGAATGCTGAAATGTGATATTTCTGTGTGTGTGCGTCCACGTGCACATGTCCATCTCCCACCTCAGCAGCTTGGCTTGTTAAGTTGTACTGTAGGTATTCGGTTCCAGATGCTGCCCCACTATTGTAAAAAAAAAACAAAAAAAAAACTTTTAACTGAGCAGTTGTAGAGACTCACGTTATTGAGTTGAATATTTCATCAGATCGCACTAAAGTGTTAATCACAGTTGTTGTTTGCCGTATTGTGGAGCGTCCTGATGAAGATAAGCCAAGTGCGATGAGGATTGACCCCATGTTGGGTGAATGTAAGCATTACAAATTATTACATCAGACTGAAGATATCATTTTTTGAAGTTGAACTTCACTATTTTCTTCTTCTTCGCTTCTGAACGCACACAGGGGCGAGCAGTCGGAGGAAAACAAGCCTAAGGAAATCTAAGCTCGCACACATGCTCGCCAGATCCAAGAAAGTGAGCGCTTTCAGGATGGAGTTTGTTTTCCTTTCTTGCGCGCGGAGCCGTCCGTGGCGTCCGCTCCTCTTGTTGGACGGATCCTGCTTAGAGTCCACGGCGGCCTCAAAAGCTGCATCAAAACACTCCTCGCATGCAAGCGGACACACACCAACACACCATCGATACGCATTGGCGTGCTGCAGTTGTGTCCTGCCTTTCCTGATGTATTCCCCACTCACAGGAAACAACAACAACAACAACAACAACAAAAGAAGAGGAAAAAAAGGGAAAACTGCATATTCTGCCAGCTGGAAGCCTTAGTGATTATTTAACTGCTCTGGGCTTAGCTTGGCAGCGCGCGAAGGGAGGATGAGGGAGGAGAGGAGACGAAAGGGGGAGGAGAAGAGAGGAATTAGCAGGGGATGAGGTGCACGGGAGTGTGTTTATGCGTGTTTATGTGGATTTCCGCGCGCCGCGCACGGGCGTGCGTGTCCCTGCCTGTGTTTGTAGATGCTCTAAAAGCATTAATGTGGGAAAAAATCACTAAGAGCATCCCTGAGCCGATTTTCGAGTGTCAGATCCGCTTCCCAGCCGCGTCTGTGCGAGTTCTCCTCTAACCGGGAATGCTGTGACAGTGAATCCGGCTACATGGATCATGCAGGATCTTTTTTTTTTTTTCCAAATTTCCTCCAGCAGCCCTCGAAGATGCTTTCCCCCGCCTCTCTAATTCAAACCTCCTGAAGGATATTACAACAAATAATTAGCAGAGATGCCGTTATGCTGGTGTGACAAAGTAGGGAACGAATGGAGGAATGGAGGAATCCTATCAATGTGCTGGGATTAGTTACAATTGAATTCCTCCAAAGCTAAAATAACACATCATAATCCTCTAATTGATATCCAATTTTAGGCCGCTTCATACACTATTGATGTTATTGCCTCACGACCACGAAGATTCCTACAAAATATATTTCAGTGATTTGGCAGGATGTTTTGATCCAGAAACACATTGCCAACATACAGACATGTACAACAGGGTGAAGTGAATAATTAATGCAGTGAAGACCTAATAAATTACTTTCAAATGCATGGAAAGCAATGAAAAAGAATTCAGTTTTAGTCATAGGTTTTTATTAAAACCTAGTAATAAATGGAGCCATCGATGTGGTTATTGCATTTATTTATACTCAAGAAAAGAAAAAAAGTTTCAAATAAGTTGGGACGATGTGAAAAAGATGAACAAAAATTGAACGCAATGATTTGCAGATCTCATTAACGCATGTTTTTAAATCCCAAAACTTTTTAGAAAAAGACGTTTTAACATTTTATATTAACGCATTTTGAATTTGATGGCATCAAAATGGTGACGCAGTTAGAACAGAGTAATATTTGCCAGTGTGTTCTGTAGCATCAACTGTTGTTGTAAATGTGTGGAGAGCGAGGAGACCCTGCTTCTTGTCTGATGCAGGATTCTGCCTGCTCAGCACTTCCCTGTGCTCACACAGAGGACCCGGTACAGACTCGTGTCCGTTCTTAACGCTGCCAGAGAGGCTGAAGATCACGCTCATCAGTGTAGACGGCGTGTCACACATTCGTGAACCTCTGCACATTTTTACATGTCTGGGGCTCTGCCTTTCTGAAATTCTCCTTTTATGCCACGTTACTGACCTGTCGCCAATTAGCCTAATTAGAGGTGCCGCGTGCCTGCATATGTTTCTCCATTGGTGGAAGTTGCTTTCTTAGCCTGTGTTTTGCCCCTGTTCCAACTGCATCACCCTTTTGCTGCCAGCAAATTCAAAATGAGCAAATATTTTTCCAGCTTCAACATGTGATACGTTGTTTATGTTCTAAAATGTGAAAATATGGGTTGATGAAATTATGGGATTCTGTTTTATTTGTATGCATTGATATTTGGAGCTGTTTGGGCATTTTTGCTCTTCCGATTACAGGCTTGAAGCCTCTGTTGAGCCTCTCTCTTTCATACACCACAGCACCAACATAGGAGGAGATAGGTTCTAAAATGTGGTTTAGAACCTATCACTTAAACCCCTCTGTGTTTTTAGTACCGGTGCTTGTTGCCAAAGTGAAGTCTTTTGCATGTGAATGTGAATGTGAACATCTCGCCTGACACTTAATGTATTAACAGTAATCAACAGTCTGATTGTGTAACACTTTTTAGAATTTTTCTGACTGTATAAATACTACATGATAAAATCACAGCAACAAGGACTTTGTTCCTGGAACACCACCGAATTAAACTTTAATTAAGCCTCTATTTAAAATATATTATTGCATTAAGTTGTTTAGTGAGATACTTTTTTCTACTAAATTACACTTGCTGTGTTTAATAACAGTAATTTTCCTCCTGGTTGTGCTACACGAACTACAAACTACAAATTCATATCTGATTAATCTTAACAGGGACACACTTGAGCCACACAATAGTTTTTATTAGTAATAACTATGAAAGATGGCACTTGAACCTGACAGTATGAACAGTTATGAGTTAGGAAGTGAGCTCATGCAGGCAGTAATCCACTGTATGCCGGCTGAGAAAAATAAAATATAAAGGCAAACATAAATGGAGCAACACCTCCATTAGTCCTCCAGACCCGAGCGTTGAGGCCCATATTGTTTGTACTGTAGATGATGCGTTACAGTGCCCTCCGCTCCAACGCAGTTCAACTCACCGTTCGGTGAGATGCACAATCGCTTTTTTCAGGGAAAGGAAAACATCTGCTGCAGTGGTGTCATAGGTCCATGCGGCATCCTCTGTTATACAGTATGAACGGATGCTATAAGAACCCTCTCCATCCTCTGACTGGGCCATTATTCTACTGGGTTGCTACTGGATCTCCTGAAAGGTGATGGGCTTCGTGGTCGTCCCAGTGTGCTGTCTGTGGTCAGCGTGGCAATAGCTGCTTTGTCTGAGCATGTGTAGTGACCTCGGCTCCCCACCAGGGGGCGCTCTGTCCACAAAGGGTCACAAACTCAGAGTCATGGCCATAATTCTCCAAGTCAAGTCCAAGGTCCAAACGTTGCTTTCCAGCTACTGACACACACGTCCTGCATGTGAGTGACTGTATGAAGGAATGTCCGGTTATAATGACCAACACTGTATTTGCCACAGTGTATATTAGTGCAGTAGTGATCGGCAACACTATGATAAATGACATCTTCTCCACATAACTTGCTTATCATTCTTTTCCATGAAGGTCATTATATTTCAAATTTGTTTAGGCCACTCGCTTAATAAATGTAAAATGAATTTATGCGGACAAATTGAAGCACACAAAGTGAACGCTATTCTACAAACGAAATTACAGCTTTGTACCACGAGGAATATAAGTACGTGTGCCTTCAGGGTTGAGCTGGAGTTATGAGGACCGGCTCCTGACATCCTTTTGTTCTTGTGAGGGTATTTTGGACCGCGAGGACGCTGGTTTGGCCGGTCCTCACAGTGACCCATCAGAGCTGATTCTAGGGTTTGTGGTTGAGCTGGCGAGCGTCAAAGGAAGAAACGTTTCTATTATGTGTTCTAAAAACTTCAGAAAACCACAGTGTCCGTGTGCGTTTATTTTTCAATGCATGGGTGTGTGTTTCTGCGTCTCAAGATATAAAGCGCCAAATAGAACATTTTAACCTCGGAGGGAATGTCAGAAAGTACGGTTCTTGCTGATTCAGGGCCACTGAGTAAAGAGGTTGGCGTTGCTGTGTGTGTGTGTGCGTTAAGGTGTGTGTGTGTGTGTCAGCAGCCTCAGTGGAGCTGGGGCTTTGAACTCCACAGCTCCGGCTTCATTTGTGACATGCACACACGCTTTGATACAAAAACACGTGCGTTTATGCTTCAGTGACTCATTTACTATAGCAAACTGCACTTTGCTGGATCAGCAACTTACACTGAAGTAAACACAACCAAAAGACCATGCCTCCCCGCCTGTCTTTCACTTTTTTTATCCTATTAAACACTTAAAGAAGCCATTTAAATAAATTCACTCACAGAAAGATTTTCCTCACCATATATTTAAATAACACGCAGCAATAATAACAGCACTATTTTACGACGTCATGACTTTCTTTCTAAGGTCAGTGATCACCGTTACAAGGATCTTGTATATACAGATCACATATTGATGGCTGTGTTATAGAATATGCCCATAATATTATTATACAACCCATTACTGGACTTTATGACCCCAGGCACTATTAAAATCTAAATTGGTCTGAGCAGCAAAAAAAGGCCAGGCTGTTAATTCCAGCATAAAGACATGCAGGCAGATGAAAAGTTACACGGTCACAGAAGAAGAGAGAGACGAATGCACCAACACTTCATTTAAATCTGGGCTCTGATTTGATTTCTTTCCGCTCGGGCTGTTTTTTCTTCTTCTCCTTCTTCTTCTTCCTATTCTTCTTCTTCTTCTTTTCTTCTTCTTCTTCTTCTTCTATTCTTCATGTTCTTCTTCTTCTTCTTCTTCTTCTTCTTCTTCTTTTCTTCCCCTTCTTCTTCTTCTTCTTCTTCTTCTTCTTCCTCTTCCTCCCCATCTTCTTCTTCTTCTTCTGGCTTCCAGCTTTTTAATGAGTGTCTTCATTCTGCATGTTACTGTCTGAAGCTGCGCTCCGAGCGACGGATATCTTTACACTCCAGTACACATTACAGAGCCGACGCCCTCTGTCCTCGTTCTCTCCCGCTCCACACTTTCTCAGACAGTTACCGAGCTTATGTCCGTCCAATTTGTGAAGTACTTACAGAGAGACTTTCCCGCCTCTCGCCGGTGTTCAATATTTCCCTCTTGGCGAGGCTGTTTGCTCCTCTCTCTTGACGCCCACTCCACCTTCTCTCATGTCTCTCCTCTGTCTATACTTTTCATCTTAATTTTACTCTCCTCCATATCTACTCTTAGTTCTTTGTGGCTGCGTTCAGACTGAATTCATATTAGGAGCGCTAGTGCATATTTAAATAAAGGATTTGTATTTATTTAATTATTTCTTCATATTCTCTTTACTGGAGCTTCAAACTTCTGGATACTGCTAGAAACAAAGGCAAAGAGTGTCAAGACCAGTGTTACAGTCAAGATTACAGGCCTCTTCTGTTGAGTTTGCTCAGATCCTGTGCAAAACATAACCTTAAGTACTTGATTTAAAACATTTTTAACCTGGATTCTTTTTAGTTTTGAGGTACTTGTCAACATGTTGGTGACACCGTAGCTCACAGACAGCGTCTTCGTCTTCCCTCAATAAGCAAAGTGTCAAATTTTACCTTGAACGCTGGTGCTAAGTACTCCAAAGTTCAGCTGAAAGTCAGACAGGATTTCATGCGTCTCACTAAACCATGTATCTTTCAAAGGCACAGAGAATGAAATCCCATGATAAGACGCTGCAGAACTCCTGACAATGTTTGAAACGTATCAGTTTCCCTGTTTAGTCCTTGTTCCCTTAATTCCCTTTTAGCTTTCTGAGCAGATTCTCATCACTGAACAAGTTACAGTACTATTTATACTGTACAGTATCGTATGTCTTCACTTTTTAAATTGCTTTTACACTCTTGAGAGGGCAGGAGGCCAAGTACCATAAAATCTATTTAAAAAAAGTTAAATATCCATAAATCTTCATTTTTACTGAGCTGACTCACAAACGAGGAGTTTTCTTTGTAATTGTCCAAATAAAAGCATAAATACTAGTAATAAGGCATCCTCACATTCTGTGCTGTCTTGTCAAGTGGGTCGTTTCCCCTTTTAAAGAAGTTCTCAAGCAATATTTGCTCTCCATTCAGTTCCGCTAGAATTAGCTTGTGGGCTACTGTAGGTGTAGCAGCGCATGCAAAGTGGAGTTTTATTTTATTTTATAGTAAAACACTCTGCAGAGTGTGATTCATTCTATTATTCTATTGTTGTACTGTACTGATGTGTTGCTTTTTGCAGGCAGATTGAAGGAATTAATTCATTTGGGGGTTTTGTGGCTGTAAAATGTTACTGTTTTAGTTTGCCTTTCTTCCTGTCCAACCTGTTTCCAGGAGCTGAGGTCGCCTACCTACACAGTGAGCATTAGCATGTGATTAGCATTGGAGTGCTTGTGACCACGAGTCACTGTTGCAGTCCTCACTAACCTCTGACATGAATCTGAGTCACCTGCTCAGTGCCAGATCGTTTGCTGCTGCTCCAGCATCCGGTCTTCAGCCTGTTACTCTGTCTGATCTCCTGTGTTGCCAACTGGTTTCTGATCCCGCCGCCTGCTGCAGCCATCGATCTGCACGGGAACTGCTGTGTGTGTGTCCGAGCTTCAGCGTCAAATCCTCATTCCTCCTACTTTATTCATGAGAAATCATTCAAACACAACATGTGATGCGTTTTTCGGACAATTGCATATTACAGTAAGTGGACCTCTCTGAAGCATTTTGGTTAATAGATGTTTGAGTCATTACTAAAACAGCAAATGCTTTTAAATAGCACGTTAAGGAGCGACAGCCTTCAGTATCATCTCCTGATCCTTTGACCAAACAATGTAAACCAGACTTGCGATGACCTCATCTTCGTTTACTCAACTATAGGACCACACAAGAGACTCTAAGGCTCATTCTGTTGACCCTCTTTGATTTTGCTCCATTTTTTCCATCCCCTGCCCTTATTTCTCTCTCCTCTTGTTTATTAGTCAGAGGCCTCAGGGTCACTGTCGTCTGCATGTTCTTCTATTCTTTATTTCCTGCTCTCTTGCTTCCCCCCACCCGTCAGCCCCCCCCTTTTTTAACCTTCTCCCATTTCTACTTCCTCTGTTGTGTCTGGGTGCTCTCTTTCATTTTCCATAATTATGCATAGTGCTAAGGTCATCATGCTAGCTTAACTATCAGGGTATCCTCTCAGGATGCTCTCGCTTTGTGTCTGATCTTTTTCCCTTCCTGTCTTGCTGAACCTATTCACCTTACCCACTTTTCAGCACCCACAATTCTCATTTGTTTCTGCTCTCAATTTGTGGCCCTTCTCACTTGCCCCTGTCCACACACACACACAGGCACACACACACACACACACACACACGCACAAACACACAAACGCACACACACACACACACACACACACACACACACACACACACACACACACACACACACACACACACACACACACACACGTCTCTGTTGTGTTGATTAGTCAGAGTTGAAGGCCTGGAGTCTCTGGCTGATGGACAGATTTGCCTCCTCAGCAGTCTGCTGCCGTGCCACAAAGAGCCCACCCATAGCCCGAATCCATGCCTGCATGCACAGTACAGTACGAGCTTGAACGCACACACACACACACACACACACACACACACACACACACACACACACACACACACACACAGGAGGAACCCTGGGGTACTGTTGTTAGCCATGTCTGAGTTGTGATTCATGTTATTATGGACGCATGACCAGACGCACACACGCACACACACACACACACACACACGCATACAGGATATAGATCAATATAGTGTGCAGTGTAGTTTGCAGGGACTTTACACACACAAGGTCTTCTTTCTATCTCATTTCATCTCATTCCTGTCAACCAGATGAAAAAGATGTTTCAGTAGCTGTTTCTGTCTGAAACATCAGCCTCAAACACCAGCACAGCTACTAATGCTTTGAACAAACACTTTAATTCATTCTTCCACCACAACATCAAAAAAAAAATGAAAGAAAAACAAGTCTGGGTTTTTAGGTACAGAGAAATCTGCAACAAAACACTGATGGGAATTTATTTTCAATTTGCAACTGTTATTTTTGTAAAAGCTGATTTCTTAGTGAAAGAAATACTTGTTCTTTGTATAATTAAATACAGATAGAAAAGAACTGTCCTTGAATTAAACAGAATTCAATTAGACAGAAAAAAATGTAAAATTTTGAATTCTCAAAAAACACAATGAGAAAATAGAATAGAAAAAAACTGTAATGAAAAAAAAAAACTAAAAATGTTTAGAACTAAATCAAGTCACCTCAAAAATAGATCATAGAGTAAGTTTGGAATAATGTGAACATATTGTTAGAAATGATTACAGTATGTCCTTTTTCAGAAGTCCAAATTATACTGGAGTGGTCACGCTGACCTCAATCTTTCTGATGGTTACTTTTTACCACGTCTTTTTGTGTTGTCATTTTTGTCTTGATACTGTTTGTCCACCTCACAATAAAAGCCACAGCTGTTAGTCTGACAGTTTCCCTGTGTGTTTCATTCTCTGGCCCAAAACTACAAGGCTACAGCAGCAGCACTAGTCATTTGAGACACATTAAACTGGAGCCGCAACGCAATGGACACTGTCAACACATGATGGCAGACTTTGTGATGGCTTCCACCGCGCCTTCATACACTTACAGTATCTCTTGGGAGGCTGCATTCACGGTGTAGCTGAGTAGTTAAAGTAACACACAAAATAAGCGGCGTGCACCAGCTGTTTCCTATTGACATGTTTCCTCCTAGCGTCTCGCGGAAGCCGACCGGGGGAAGAGAGATGATTTGGAATAGTAAAATAAAGCAGGAAAAATAGAAGGAAAGTCGAAAATCAAACAGTCTGGCTGTGGGTGATGAACGTCTGCTGTGGTTGTGCGTCTCTACCAGTCCATCCCAAGAGAAGACGGGGGATGAGAGAAGCAGAGGAGGAAGAGGAGGTTTGTCTGAATCAACATGTTTTTTAAGGGGGAAGTGAGAAACTGGGACAGTGGTGGCATCGCTGATGTCCCTGGGCTCAGTGTGCCGCAAACACAGGACACACACACACACACACCAGTGAACAAACACACATTAACACACGAAGAAGAAATTCTGCCACCCTTGGGGAACCCCGCTTTCAAAGTGCCTTCAAATGGCGCTGTGCCAAATCTCCATATATTATAGTTAGAATTTATATAAAAAGGCTGTATTTGCATAAATGTAGGCACATAGGGACTAAACACAGCAGAGAGAACATTCAAGTGGCGTCACTTGTTAGTCTCTCTTACACATACACAACCAGACTTGCCAATGCAGATACATGCACGTAGAGCACGTTGCCAGTGAACTCCCATACAGGAGGCAAGCGGGAGCAATCCTATCCAGAAGGAGTAATTAGGGGGACAAGCTTATGATGCAATGAATCACCCATGAACCTGATAGAAGCCTTTGATTGGCGTCTGAGCATTTGGAGGTCCTGGGTCAAAATCAGGCCTGATTGCATTAAATATGCAAATGAGGCTCAGCTGGAGCCAATCCCATCACACCTGTGGGTCCTTTAGGTCCTGCAGCGACAAACCAGAGAGAGTGATTTTAATGATGTGCTCCAATAAGAAGAAGACTCTCATTCATTATGGTTCATTACAGGTAATGTGCAGAGGTGTGTTTTTAAAGAATATATTAGAATGTTAATACCCACAGAGGGCTTTAAAGTCATGGCTGAAGGCATCGTGTGTTTTTTTTTTCTTTTTTTCTCTTTCAGGTGAATTAAGGTGTTACTAATTCACCATGGCATCGACGTCCACTTTAACTCTGTAATGAACCTAATACTGTACATTAAAAAAATAAGATTCAGGTTTAGGTTAAAGTTTGATGTCACGTCTTTCACATTGCAGCGAATTGTATTATTGTCCATAAAACCTCCAGTACTTCTTAAGCATTAGAGTATTTTGATACAATACGTGGTCAGTTCATTGTGTGAACAACCTGTAGTAAAAGAATGCACTTAGTAACAACGGCAGTAAGACAAATAATATAGACAAAGAGCTGCTGCTGTCTGGCATTTTGCTTGATTACATCTACGGTCAATTGTCAATTTTTGTTTCACACTGTTCCTCGTCTATTAAGATGAAGGTAAACTATTATTTTTGCAGTGTGGTGTGATATTTTAGCCCTTTGCTTGTGGTTCTTTGGTTTTATTCCTTACTAATAGCACTGGAGTCAGTTTGAGAGGAAAGACAACTGAGGAAAACTCTATATGCCCCAGTCATAATGAGATGACTGGGGCATATGGAGGGTTGATAATGTACAGGACTGACAAACCACAGTTGGTTGGTTAGCACAATGGTACACAATGCATTGTTGGATCCGGTGTGTGTTGAACAATGACGTTGTCTGTGATGTGACTCTAATATTGTCTGTTGGCTCGTAATCTTTAACTCTGTAAAGTCCATAAACTCAGTATCTTTGCTGTAGTCCAACAATAAATGTTATGCAGAAAGATTGAACATGCAGGCACAGTACTGTAGAATGGAAACCATTTATAATTTTTTATTTGTATTGGATATTTTGTTCATAGAAAATATTTTGTCTATGAGCATTTAATCATTTACGTTAATAGCAAACACTGTTCAGTACCTTCATTTTAAACAAAGCTGGATCGATGAAACACGCAGAGCTGAATTTATACAGTAGGATGTTTTTACCAATAACTATCACATGCCATATATCATATCACAGAAGATTATGTATCACATTGTCTGTATACAAAATACTAAAATTGTCCATGAGAACCTGCCACAATTGTGTTACAGGTACTGTACATGAAGTTAAGCTACTACTTGTCGATTTATACAAAATCTTGTTATGAAGGCGAAGATTATACACAAAATATTTGAAGTGTTTAATAAACTAGAATTTCATGTCAGCCTGAACAGAGGTACACCTACATGTTCATTTGTTTGGTCCGTCAGGTCCTTTATAGATAGGTGTGTGAATATATGCACTGTACCAAGATGACATAATCATGTAAGAGCGTGAATAAGTCGTTTAGCGGGTGCCCAGTGCTCATCGTGAATTCTATAGCTCTATTCTCCAGACAAGGAATGCTACTGGTCCCTCTATTGTCTACATCCTCAGTGACAATCATATCATCAGCTCGACACCAGCCAGGCTTGAAATAGAGACCATTTTCCTTGCTCTCCCCTATTTTTTTCTTCTTTTCAGAAGAGTTGCATGGCTCTGCTCACAGTCAGTGTGAAATGAGCTGAGCTACAGTGTTTTTGCTGGGCCAGTTATGCCTAAACCAGAGAGAGGGAAATGAATGGCTGGGGTTTTACTTGACTGGCTGCAGATAGGAAATGGTACTGTATGTCAACATGACGAGGAGGAGTTCTATTGAGACAAATGAGCACGCTTGTGCATGTGTGTACTTGAAATAAATGTATGATTATACCAAATAACATCTCATGTCTGCTTTGCTCTGTTACTCAGGATATATTTTTCCCACCACCTATGTCCATCCAGTGAAAGCAACACTGCAGCAACAGGCCTTGTCTATGATGCAACTGGATATTCTGACACGGCTCGATATTAACACAAAACAGTACATTCTGGATACTGTAGGTAAGAAATAATATGTGATGTTTATTGTACAGCTACACTGATTAAGTACAAAAAGAAATTACGTGTTTGTTCATGCAGATAGTAACACTCAGAACTTTGCAAGCTTTAATTGTTATGTCTTTTATGCTCACATCTACAATAACTTTTTTTTCAGACCTAAATACAAATACTAATATAGTACTAATACATTTAAAATTGTCTTAAAGGTGACTTTAATTTGTGAGGTGGAATCTTTTTCTGGTGTGGTTGGTGCGACTGCATCTCCAGAGCTGAAAGATTTTTATTAGGTGAAGTGGTACACATGGAGACTAAAAAGAAGATTAATCATGAGGTAGTAATGAACACAATATGTCTTATGAGCACACTTCTAGAACAGATTGAAAACTGAAAAGCGTCTGTCCTGGCTCTGAGCAGTGCCATGCGCTTTCAAAGGTCAAACTCATCAGAGGAGAGGCTTTTAACAGGATGATGCCGGCTGTAAACACACAGTGTATTGACCGTCCATTGTGAAGAGCTACTTTGATTTATCCGATGAATATTCTGTGCTTGATATTACGAGGAACATTTGAAAAACGAAGGCTTTTGTTTGTTAAAAACCAAATATTCCGCATTAAACAATGGGCTGCTGTGCCGTTTGTGGGAGCCGGCAACAGAGACCGCGGATGTCTCAGCGAGTGTTTCCAAATTAATAAGACGCAGCAACCCAGAAAATACAGAATGCCACACTGTGTCCTGCTTTTGTCTCTTCTAAACCCGATTAAACAATCATAAGGACATTCCTTTCAAAAGGAGGAGGAAACTACCCATAGAAGCATTAAATTTCATTTAACCTCTCAAAGAAAGAGCTGTCGGACGGACTAACCCACATACCAGCTGTAATTGAATAAGTGAATAAATGTTATAATGATGGCGAGTACATTCATGTGGCTGAACTATCCAGGGGCTGCTTCCACGAAGACATCAGAGAGTGGAGGAGGGCTTGAATATAAAAATGAGATTTAATGCTGTTGGGAAGGTACAGCATGTACTGCTGCGTCCAAGTGCTGTATAGTTCATTTCTCATTTTACAAAACCACCAAAGTTTCGGAAACATTCTGTGAGGTTCGAACTTGTAAAATGGTTAACATGGTTTGGTTGATACTCAGGGTTTTTCATTTTGTTTGCTTTAATTATTTGTTTGACCTTGTTTTCTTTCTTTGTTTGTTCTACAGAGTCGTCTTCTCGGTAAAAGGCCGACAATACGATTCTAAACCAGGTTGTGGGGACAAATGACTGATGGCTGTAAATTTACCTAAATCATATATAATGTCATCTTTAAAGAAAAGCTGTTCTTCATCTTTTCCCTTGCAGGTAAATCAAGCAGCTGTTATTTTTTATTATTTTTACTATTATTTTGTTTTTAGAGTGATGCAACCCAGCTTCAAACGTTTTGACCCTGACTTGCTCCGGCCTGGTCGTCCCACACTATACCCACGATATTTACGTTAATGGCCCATATGTGCTGATACACGGCAGCTCCCAGTGTGTATGTCATTGTGTTTGTATGAGTGTGTGTGTGTGGGGGGAGGGGGGGGGGGACTGGTCAGTAGGGTGATGCCGGGGCCTGTCCTGGAGGTCCGAGGGGGGATGCAGGTGGCACCGTTTGCCATCTGCCGTGCCGCCGTATTAGGACGGCGTCCGACCACCTGCTCGATCCAGTTCAAAACACACACACACGGCTGCACACGGATGCACACAAACACGCACAAGACCGGAGGGCTGAGATGAAAAATCCTCCTCATCTGTCTTATACTGAGACTTTCAAACCCAGACGTGGACACCCTGACCATACATCCGACCACCTGCCTACACACACACACACACACACACACACACACACACACACACACACACACACACACACACACACACACACACACACACACTTACACTCACTATTTTCAGCAGTTTTTCGTCCATCACCCGAAGCCATGCTGTGGCTTATGTTTACTAAACATGCCTGTTTGAATATCACGGCTTTGAATTAAATACAGTGTACAAACATTTTCCTCTATCGCCGATCACCTCATTATTGGCCTCCGTAACACATGAATAATACACACCATCAATTTATGACACGTGGGCGCAGGCTTGTGGGTGTATGGTCGTGTGCCACCACAGTGCCATCGTATTAACCAGATCAGCAGTATAATGAGTAAATAGGTCAACTAGAACCCTTTAGTGCCAATTTAGAGACTGACGAAAGGGCGTAGGAAGGAATATATCATTACGAAAGCTTATTAAATGGGTCAGCTTCTGTCCCAGAGGCGGAAGAGGTGATTTAAAAATGGTATCGATGTGGTCGTAATATCAGCTACAATACTCATTATGCGTGTGATGATAAGTAGCAGAGATGCTGACACATTTAGGTGTGTTTTATGTGTGGCTCTATTATTAAACAGCGAAGTGTGCCTTTAATGGGCCCCTGCAGCCTGTAGCATTTAACTCGTCCCTGCAGGAGCGCACATAAACACGTTGAGGGAAGAATCATCTCTTTCTGTTGGTGCGAGGATCGTCTTCAGCGCTGCCACATGTCATTGACCTTAAATAGTTCCATGACAGTCGACGTGCCCCACGAGTCATCTTTTAGAAATGTGTCCCGACGTTGTGTGATTCTCTAAAGCGCACGGCGTCTGCTGTACTGTAGCTGCAGTCAAGAGGGCGTGAGGTGAAACGGGATATTGTGTCATAAGAAAAGATGAATCCTATGTCAGTGAATGCCAAGTACAAAGCATGTTGCATGTGTAATTTAATAACTCGTTTTATTTTTCTTTATTTTGTGTATTACAATACATGACTTCTAAAGTGTGTTGTACACATCAGTCCAGTGTGTTGGCTTTGGCTCACAACCTGTGACCTACACGTGTTTTCAAAAATTTAAATAGAATCAAGATCCAAGCATAACATAATATTATTATGAAACCTGGGGACTTCCTTCTTCACCAACGCACTATATAATTGATCAGTATTAATAAAAAGATGAGTCCTGGTTCTAATGTTTCTTCACAGGCCAAATATTAGATTCATTACATTGGAAGCCTGTGACAGAGTCAGTCACGTCTCCAGTTTCTGTTCTACCAATTAATGATAGGATTCATTTGACGCAGCTAATGAGAGCTCAATGAAAGCACAATTTGTTTCTTCATTTCAATCAGCAGAACACGCGCAGGCATGTCTGTCATGTGAGCTTCGTGTTTTCCAAAATTAGATCCACTCCTAATTTATTATCTACATTATCGCCCCCTGGTCTGTGTTTAATCCCACAGAGATGCTGTAGAACAATAGTTAGGTTTTCCCTAATAAAGCAATCAGTAGGTTTATGCTATGCATCACTGGAAATGACAGTGAAGAGCATTTTAATAATGTCCTGGGTGGAAAACAGCGTGCCGGTGGTTGCTGGTGTGGCATAGATTCGTTTTGACTGTATAATAACGCTACAAGCGTTTGGGTAATTGACGGGTGCATGAAAGCACAGGCTGCAGTGTTGAAGTTAGTCATTTCATAGTTTGAGTAAACCTGCAAAAGTATTGTGAAACCCTACACAATTCACAAAGTCACAGGCGCCTCGTCTGACAATAGCACTATTGAGGTTTGTGGGCCACGCTGATATTTGGAGTGGCAGGATTAAAACGGGGAGTGGAGCTATTTTTGCAAACGTGAAGTCATAGCCCACGGCCATGGAAGGAGGGGGAAACTGGGGAGATCCTTTCTGCTGCTCAACCTCAGGATCACTCTTCAATCCCACTGCAGTTCAACAGTTGCGTTTTAGCCCGCGCAGTGTGGGCCGTGTGGGCTTAAAGGGCTCATTGGTTGTTGGTATCACCCCCCGTGACATTTCACATAGTCAGAAAGTAATATGTAGTGGGTAAGCAGGGTCTGTTGGCTTATACTAATGAGAAATGAACCCAGCCACATTATTATAATGTCTGACCTCTATACTGTAGCTTTGATTATCGCTATATGTTCATTTATACACATGGTGAAATGTAATACAGTAATAGCAATATGTGATAATAGCATTTAAAAGCAACTGATTTGATTTGTGGCTACAATTAAAATACAGATAATAGAACCTTTGCTTTCAGTATCTAATTGCATTGCAAGGTAATTATTACTTACTAACAGTGTATTTATTTAAACAGAATAACAGTAAGATGTGTTTATTAGCTTTCACAAAGACAACCCTAGACATTCTGTGACTGTATGTAAATAGCGTCTATAAATTTTAGGTGAACTGCAAAATTGTTTATGCGTATTTCTTGTTGGCTTCGACCCTGTTTGCAATGAACCACGTAAGTTGATCCGCGGTTTAACCGAGCAGCAACATGAGACTCTGCAACAATCCGCCCTCTATATGCTGCGCTGCTCGTCTAATATCTGCTCACTCTATCACGCTCTGCACAGCCTTGCGGGTATCATTCATTATATATTACAACAAATGAGCAAGCTTCAACTCGTAGAGGTAAATATCTTTGCACAACTGCCAGTCCTGTTTTCCTAATGAAGGGAACTGATTTGTTTGAGGCGTCAATAGCAAGCCTTCGCCAGAAATTACAATGACATATTATAATCTTTAGGTTTTTGATTATATTTTGTTACAAACATCCTGTAACTTTCAAATAAAAGTGAATACTGTGCAAATTACTATTAGTAATAGTACATTAGTAATAGCATTCATAATATCTAAAATCATGTTTTTATACAGCAATCACACATTACACAGCCTTTGTTGGGGATTATTTTCATCTGCAGACATAATGCAGTGTGCCCTTGGTCATAGCATTGAAGCAACTCAGGCAAAAAGTGTGATGCTTTTTTAATAGCTTTTTGCCCACAACAAGTCTGTGGCACAGAGGAGTGAGTTATATCACGTTGTCTTCAAAAGAAATACCTTCAAGCTCTTTTGTTAGTTTGAGTTTCAGTGGCATTTATGGATAATGAAATATATTGTAGAATCGTATTTACCAGTTACCTTTGAGTTACCTTTAACCTATTTTAACAACCCCTGCCTTAAGGGTGATTATGAATGCGATGAATGTGATGAAACATACATGATATCTTAGTGAATCTGCTTGAATTGGTCTTGACTTCTTGCACAACACATGCAGGACTTACTTTTGAATGTTCCCAAATAGCCGGGCCACAAGGACGTCAAACACCTCAAAAATCTATCACTTTATCCTTTAAAAGTTTTCTAAATCGCTCAGTGTCTGATAAAGGATCACCATCAGCAACACACACACACACACACACACACACAAACACACACACACACACACACACACACACACACACACACACACACACACACACACACACACAAACAAGATAAGGCCTCCTGCCCGCTCGGTCAGAATTGATGTCAGAGAGGAGCCCTCTCACAGACCTCCGCCTTAATTGAAGGAAGCCGGTGAACAAGTGGACCGGAAAATTAGTTCTTCTTACCAGCCAGGCACATAGTCACACACAAGTACAGTCAGAGACAGCAATAAACACGAGTGAGCGCTCCCACACCCACACACGAAGCCAAGGATTTCCCTGCACCTGCAGTGACCGCTTCCTGAACTTTGCTCCATTCGAACCAAGTGATTGACATCCAGCTTATATCGCCAGGGGCGTATTTAAAACACTCTCCTGCAGTAGGCAGGTTTTAAAGTTTAATTAGATAGGGCCAAGCTGAGAGAAATGTATCGTAGAGTCTGATATGCTTCGGTATCATTTTTATATATGGTTTATTGTACTTTAAAGTATTCATTTCATCACAGTGGACTGTGGCGCATTGTGCTCACGCAGTCACTTGAATGAACGTTTTTTTTTTTTTTATGATTTCTTCTCCAACGCTCTCTGTGTGAGGAAATAAAGCTCTACCTTCTGAGATTTTTCATTTCTGGAAACAATCAGCCAGCGTATTTAGCAAAGATAATGTCATAATGCTTGAGTCACACTAAATGTTCTTACCTAGTGCTCCTTAAATTAATTTTCTGCAGCAGGAGACGTTGAAGGTTAGAACCTTTTCTTAATGGTTTCTGCAACGACATTTCATTATCTATTAACTGTATGAGGACATTTTTTTAGGTAATTGGTGTTTACTTTATTGTGAACATTTTGCTGTAGCTTTGTTATATAAATACTAAGGTTGGTTTAGTAAAGGTTAAAACTAAAGTCACCACAACACTTAAGAAACACTGCAAGGTCTTTGAGAAGAAGCACCACTTTAGATGTTCTCAACCTATTGAAATACATTAACTTAAACTTAGATAACATACTGTAAGCATTTGGGCATAAATAGGAGTTTTAAAAATGTAATTTGTCTTAAAGAAAGTACAGACGTATTAACATCAAAATAAAATAGCTCATCAGGCAAAATGATATTCATGAAATGATGAATGAAATTAGTACAATGAATTATTAAAAATGAATTTTTATTGCTGTTGTATTGTTGAGTAAACAAAACACTTGCTGACACTGCCAGGCAATTCATCCTTATCCCAACATTAAAAGTATTAGTTGTTTAAAATTAGTATGAAGAGTGTAATAAAAGTGTGTAGGAGCTGGATGTGAAGTGAAATGTGCCTCAAAACTTTAGTACATTCACACTGAGAAAAGTTCTGCTGGGAACTTCAATAAAAGCTAAATAAAGTAAGTAATTGTGCATCAGTAATTAGAATTAGACAGCCTAATTGATGACACTGCATGCTTTCTGAGTCTCTAAATAAGTTAAAAAACATTTCAAAGTTAATAATCAAGAGCTAATCACTGATGAAGATTGAATCAGTAAATGCTGTTATGCCTGTTTTGTGAAATTGTGTAAAGTGCATGTTTCGAATTGCTGTAACTGCAGTGCAGCAACTTCATACATTTAACTCGTGTTTTATAACGTGTGTAACATAAGTCTGAAGCCATGTGGGGATGAAGCGACTTGAGACGAGATGGAGCCCAACTCTGGCTACAGTAGGTGCCATTTTGACAGGAGGCAGGCACAATTTTATCCACAGGCATCACAGTCAACAAATGTAATTAAAGAGATAAGTTTCATTTACTTTGAAATAACCCTATGTTAAATATTCAAATATGACGTGTAATAAAAAGGTGAATAGTGACAACTTACAACTTAACAATGGCACCAGAAGTCCATGAATCGACTTTTCATGGTCCACTTCAGCGTGCTTCAACCTCTGTGGCCATCACAGTGTGGTGATTAACTTCACTCTTCTCTTCTCTATGGGCTGCTGAGAGTTATTCAGGGAATGTAGCAAATCATTAGCTCAGGTAGAGGGAGCTGAGACTGAGTAAAAGGCTTATTTCACTTCTCTTAGCCCTCCCTAATAGTCTCTTTACATGCAGTGTGCTCTGAACTTTTCAACTTCCTGCTAATTAGTCAGCCAGTCTTCAGCTATCAGCCATAATTTGCAGCAACCACACCGGCTGAATGTTGGAGTTCTTCTCCGACGGCGCTGAAATATCTGTGGGAAACTCTATTGATTTAAAAAGTCAATAATGGTAATTTCAGTTATTCTAATGGGGTGGCAGTTTTCTAAATTGTTGTAAATAAGCCCTAAACTATAGACGTCACATTACACCTTTATGGGATTAAGGAGAAAATGTATTTTCTTAGAGCGCTGATTTGGAAAACTGGACTGATTAAATATTGGAAGACATTAATCAAGACACGGTTATTTTGTAATGTTAATGTGCAGAGTCACGGTTGGTGTCTGCAGGTGTCTGCGAGTTTGGAACGAGACTTAAATGGGTTTTTATGTTTGCAAGTCCTGCTTTTGTGCGGATTGTTTATTTACTTCGAGACTGCCCACAGGGAAAACCTGCTGCAAACAACTAAAGGAAAGCTTCTTTATCTCATGAGAGGTAAACGATGTTGGTGTTCTGAGATTAGTGATTTGTGAGCTGTTACTCATAAAAACACAAACAAGCCCATGAGGGATTACGAAGAAAAAGCACACATCAATCAATGGCAAATCATCACGGTGCAAGGAGAAGGCAGGACACGCGAGAGGCAAACAAATCGTTGGTGGTTTAAACTAATGCAGATGAGTTGGTGGTCAGACTTTTTTCCCTAGATTCCATTTTCAACCCAACAAGAACAAAACTTTTTAAAATCGTTAAACAAGTCATGTTAGATGTGATACTGTAGAACCAGAAGCAATCAGAATGTTAGATGTGATGCATTCAGGAGCTGTACTCTGTGATGTGAACGCCCTGACAACTCAAACGCAAGCATTTCATGTCTAGTCCACGTCTTGAGGAGAAAGTTTTCTCTCTGTGAGGGGTTTTGAGATTTATTGTTCAATTAAAAAAATGTTTTTTGTGAAAAAATAAATAAACCATTAAGCAAAAATGGATGATAGCTTCAAAAACAAGACGAGAATTGAAGCAAACTTTAATCTGATGTAGATACAGTTCGATAGTTTTTCCCTGTTCTTGCAGATTCTCATCACGGTCCTGTTTCTGAATAACCCTTAATATTCATATATGTAGTGTATTTAACGCTTCAGTCCAAATCATGTGCTACTGTAAGTGCTCAAATCGCATAATTCACCAGTAATGTTTTGAAAGTCATGTACGTGTGAAATGTGGATCATAAGTCATGTCAGACTGCTGTCATGACGATACCTGTGTAGAATAAATGATGGACTTGAGGTGGCTAAGTACTATGCAGTTTAAGGACGACGACAGCCTGTTATCGGTCTGTCAGCGTAATGTGTGTCTGGCTGACGCTAGCGCCGAGAAGGTACAATGCATGTTTCAGTCATAACATCAGTGATACTGTACCAGACGTTGCAAAATACTGCAGTTCTAGTCTGATAAAAAAACACCATGTGCTTCATTATACACACGCGCGTAGAAAGGAGCTTATATGTAATGTTTTATTTTGAAGTACAACGCGTGTCAATTCGGCGTTTCAAGAATCGGGAGGATGAAAATGAGCAGCCAGAGCATGGTCAGGTACGGAACGGTTCCCAGGCAACTCGGATTCAGACGAGGGGAGAGGGTTGCGACTTTGCTCTTTTCTGCGTGTGCGTAACACAGTCAGGAGAAGATGCAACCATAAGCAGTGGCACAACGGCAATAACAACAGCAACAAGCCGGCAATTGTTCCACACAGAATCAACCTGATCCACAGAAGCGAATACTGTAGAACTGCTGCTCGGGTTTGTTCATTCTTCGCCTTTCAACCTTCTACAATCACTAATCAGAGCTGTTGTTGTCGGCAAAATGTCACAGATTTCAAACGCCGGCCCCCTGCTCCTGCTCTCCTTGTCCACTAAGCATCGCGCTGCAAAGTGAGAGCTCATTAAATGAAGTCGTGATGGGAGAGGGAGGACGCTGAGTGAGCCGGCGACAGGGATGAAATTATGTTTTGTCAGATAATTCCAAAGTCAGCTGCCTCCATCATTTTGTATTAAAAGGGGAGGCCCGTCTCCGCAGCTACTTATTCTTTTCTATGGGGTTTTCATTAGCGCATGTTAAGCATGGAATTCATCGGCGTCCACCAGCCATTAGCTGATGTTTCTATCAGACAAACGTTTAATTTGATGCCAAAAATTATAAAAGCAAGTCCAACTTTCTCACTTTCTCACACGCAGGAGGAGTCAAAACGCTCTCCGCTGAATTGATTGGCACTGAATAGCTCAGACTTGATATCAGCCCAAATTACAAAGTGGCTAATGTGCTTGAAACTACTTAGTGGCCTCATCCTCTCGTGCAACGCGCACACTCGAACGCAAATGTGGCTTCGGCGCGTCCCCTCGGTAATAGCGGGACGCGCACACGTTCGGCGCCGCGCACCTGTTACCTGCTCCTTTGATCCGCGCGTTCCGCCGCCTCTTTAGCGCGCTGGCTCGCTTCCAGGCGCCAAGTCATTGAGTCGATGACATGATTGAGGCGCCGCTGAATGCAGCTCTCCTGCCAAGCCCTTGGAGTAAATGAATCCAAGATTAGGTTCAATGAAAATGTGCCTTTTAGAGGCTCGGCCCTGTTTTCATGGTTTCGGCCATAGGTCCGGTTGGTGATGAGAGAGTTTTAATGGGAGATCACAAGATGTGGCAGCGACTCATAAACACGCTATTCATTCATTCAACACATCATGCATGTTTATACTTATACTTTCATCGCATTATGATTATAACTGTATTCATTAAATCATGAGAACACATGCATCATTTACTGTACAGCTACTATAGCGCCATCAGGTTATTTACTGCAGCTAATGTGCATTTTTGTTTCCGTTTTTAAAGAACAAGCGGCGTCCATGTGTGTGCGTGCAGCTGTGTTGACCACGGGTGCACACGCACCCATGGAATCTGTGATCCAGGCAGGAGAGCAAGGAGCCGCAGGGGCCGCTGGAGCATGCATGCAAATACCTACAGTTGAGGTGTGAAGCAGCCTGCTGACTAATGCGCAGCTCCGCTCCCAACACATCCTTTCAAGTGCGCCTTTGAGGGTATAGCCTAAAGTGCTGTTGCCCACAAAACGCTACTTCTCACAATGGCGAGTCGAACCGAGCGCTTCGGATTTGATTCCCGTCTGTTGGACAGTTCAAAAGAATCGGAGAATCAAAAGAATGCGTTTCCTCCCCGGCTCTGGCTCGCAGGCTGATAACTGTATACTGATAGTTCCTTTTAGAAAAATTGATCAACTTTCTAAAGGTCAGTTGAATTTAGTTAACTTCAGAAAATAGAGAATTTACAAAGATTTGTTGGAGCTTCTCCCTAAACAGAATGACCCGACCCGACCTTCGTGTCCATACTTTACAGCCACAGTCACCTCCATCTTCTTCCTTTGCTGCTTGTTTCATTCAAAGGTCACAGATGTTTGGATGCCTGCCGTGGTGACCTACACGCTTAATGGGACCTTCAGACTTGTTTGCCCCCTCGGAGGAATATTTGCTTCTGCAGGCCATAACACGCTTTGCTAGCGTGTCAAGCTGACTGAAAACGTGGCCGTACACGGCGGCGCGCGTCACACAATCACACAATCACACGTGCACACGTAGCGTATTCTTCATCCAACCATTACAGCGCCACGTCGCCGGTTGGCACCCTGCTGAGACGCCTTCTGTTCAGCAGACAGATCCTACATGTTTACAGCTAATGGATCTCAACTGCCATATATTCCCATCCCCTGGAAGAAATAAACTCGGCGTTCCAGTGTGTATCTCCGTGTGCGGGTCATGTGTACATTCTCATCTCGCTCATTTCTCCGCGGTCGAGATATATGGAGCTCGCGCGCCCGTTCCGAAGCAGCCGTTCCGGAGAGCTGCCGACGCCGAGCTCTGATGGCCTCCCGCGGAGAGAAGCTATTAGCCGCATGCTAAATGGCCCCGGTGAAGATGCTAACATTAGCATGATCTCTCGCTGCAGTCATCGCAATGAGCAGCACCATTATTTACATGCGGAGTGATGGACTGAGATGCTGCAGGACTAAATAAGTGCTTATTAAAACTCTATTGTCACACAGGTGCTGCCACGTTCAGTCACGCGCCAGCGTTCGGAGGCTCCCACCCAAACAAACGGAGGCGTAGACGTGAACGGGTCCACCCATAACTCCTCTGCTTGGCTTCTCTGCTTCAGCTCTGTCCTTTCTTCATTTGCTCCCAATCTAACATAGGTCAGACATTGTTTATCTCCTCTAGGTTCTCAGGAAAAAAAATATATATATAAGACACACTGCCCACTCTGTTGTCAATGTGTCTTGTGTGAAAGAGAGAAAAGGCGACTTCAGAAATAACTACATTACATTTAGTCTCTGGAATGTACTGTAATAAAAAGTTAAATCTTAACTTGTCAGACCTTGAACTTTTAACTTCAACATAATTCCTGCAACACATTCAAACCGAACTGTAGTATAAAACACAAGTCTTGTTAATTCCTATTAGAAGAATAAAAGGTGAGGATGAGTAGCACCTACTTTTGTAAACAAAGATGGGCTGTGATAACATTTGCCAAATTATGTAAGAAAGTTGTCTTAGTTATTAATTGGTAATTGTATATTTTTATTCAATATATTGCAAAGATTCATAGCATGGCCTTAGTGTCAACAACGTGGCCATTCTTAGCGCATGTATGACACGGTGGAGACTTTTTATGCTTTTTGGTGGTTCATATTCCATAATGAATATCTGATAACTAACTAGCTAACTATCAATAACAATGGGCTTAGAGTGTGTTAATTGCCCTTTGTTTCTAAACACAAAGTCTACCTCTCTAGACAGTCTTTTGGAAAATGCAGGCTTCTTGTGGAAGCTATAAAAAAAGACAGACAGTTCACTGTCACGCGAAGCCGACTGCAAGTCACGCAACATTAATTAATCTGGCAAATGTGATGTGGAAACCAGAAGGCGAGGAGCTGTTTTCAAGCGAACAGGGATTTCAAAGAGTTCTAAAAGATCAGGGATAAAAAAGACGGCGTGGTTGTGTGGATGGGTGAGAAACAGATCACAATAACACTCATTTTAATACACTTGTGTCTCAAAACCAAATCAAAAGCTCATTAAACAATCACAACACGCTGCTGCTTAGTCTATAATGAAGGTTTTTGCTACAGCAGCGCAGAAAGGTTATGCGGTTCTGCTCGGGTTCTAATCAGCGCTGCACAGTTTGCATATGTTCTTTGCAAAGCTCTCAGCGATGTTGTCGTTAGGAGGCTGTTTTCCCGAGTCCTTGTCACTCATCCACTTCTGTAAACGGTAAATTCCACATGCAGCGACTTGACACTTGCTTCAGCTGTAGATATTGTTGTCAGTTTATTATCATAGTGGCGTTGGCCGGAAGAATGGTCCATCATCACAGAAAAAAGGCCCGTCTGGTGGCGTACAGTATACGCTGAAGCATCCGCAGCGCCTTCATTTACGTCATGGAGATGCAAAAGAGCTGCTACGTTCAATGGCACAGACTGTAGAGATGAAAATTAGACCAATTAAAACAAATGTGTGACAACGTGAACGACACACGTGAAGAACAGTCTCCACAGACTGTTATTTGCGCTTATTGTTGTCTGGCTCTGAACTCGCAGCTCTCCCAGTGACCACAGTCTGAGCGTGCCAGGCTCAAAGGCAGGCAGAGCAAATATGAATATGAATCGCTCAAAGGTTTGGTTTTTAAAATCCATTAGCAATAAAAAGAAAAACTCTCCAGGCTTCTATTCTTTTTGATTTCAACAAACAAATGCTGTCATCCACAAAAAAGTGCAGATTTTCTTTTTTTTTTTTTTTATTTCTTTCAGGACAACAAACAGATGCGTTTGTTGATTCAGCAGTTGGTGGTTTGAGTGTCTCTTTAAGCTGATGTGTGCAAAACCTTTATGATAATGTTGATTACATAGTTGGTGTCTCAGAAAACAGTGGAACATGTGGAAAATATGGCACCTAGTGCAATTAGAGGCATCGCAAACGTGACAGGAGGTTTATAACATATATTATAACATCTGTCTATTGTGTTTGGAGAAGAACTTATGTAAACATCAGGATCTTTTACATAACAAAAATAAATATGTCAGGCAGGTTGTGTTGCATTTCACACCAAAGGGAAACTTTACATAAACTTTACAAAGAGTCACTTCAGCCTCACCAATCACAGCTGTGGCTGCATTGTGCCAGTCCTGAATTACAGCTCTACTAGAACGCGACTTCGTTTCCAGGAGCACAGGAACAAAGAAGTTATTCAGGCCAACGCACGTTGACATTTGAGACATTTTCTGGCAGAATATCTGTAGCTCCAACCAACCAACACCCACTCCTCCCCTGTGGCTCCAGTATTCAGGGCTACGCTTTGAAAATGGAGTAAATGTTTAATTAGTCACCGTGATGAATAGTTAACAGTTGTATGTGCCACTTCTTTTGGTCTCATCTTGTTGTGTCTTGCTCTCGTACTGGTTGCACCTCAGCGCTTGTGCTCCTTCCCTGCGCCTGAATACGTTACGAGCGATGCCAAAGCACGGGTCCGAGCGATGCTGGGAATAGTGGAGTGCACGCAGCCCCTGCCGCCGTCAGACCCGTGCGCCTTTAAAGGCCACGCCGAGCGCGTGCACTAATTGTAAGGCATTTATAAACACCGCTTCGGATGAAGAGTGAGATTTGGCAACCGTGGGTTTGTCAAGTCGCAGAACGTGTCCAACACACACTGACAGCCGAGCGGCACCCTTCCTGAATAAACCATGGCAATAATTCATCTTAGTATTAACTCATCACTAATTCATATCGCTCCAATAGACACTGCTCAGATACACAAATGGGGAAGGAGGAAGGAAGGGAAGGGGTGAGGACTGAGGTGAGGAAGGCGACGGAGGGAAAACAGAAAAGGTGAGAGGAGCGGCTCTGCCTCGCTGCTGCACAAACCACGGAAGCCCGCTGAGACCAGTGTGCGCGGTCATTTCAGCTAAATTGGTTTTCACTCAGAGGCGAGTAGACGTTTTATTCATCTCTGGGAAGGCAGCACGCCAATATGACCATTAAGTAGGTATTTCCTTTACAACAATTAGCTCTCGTACTGTGTTAGCTCATTTGTCACTTGTCAGCCAGCTTCGCCTTTTGATTTATTTCTGTGCTGAAACAGGCATTGGATGCAGCAAAATCATTTCATAGCTGGCTTGTTGCAAAGGCTCCCTGCAAGAACAGTCACTGGGGTCAACATTTACCTCAGCGCTTTATTATTTTTTTCATATTTGTTGTTGTTGTCTTCCTAATCCCCTGAGCTGAGAGAATAAACAAACGTGTTGTTGCCAACCCTAATCCACTGGCATGTGACGCTTCATATGGATACTACTAATGACTGCTTGTTCTGCAAACAGCTTGCCAAAAAGCAGCAGTGGTCCTGGCTTCCGTTTGCCACACAATTTATTTGTACCAACAGCAGATTAATTGTGTTTTAAAAGCGTGTATTGTTACGACTCTGCAGCGTCTGAGCACGAGAAGCTACATTCGCACGAGCACATGCGCACACTGCTCTTGTGTTAACCTTGCTGCAGTCTTAGCTGTCAGTCATCCACCTCTGACAAGCATGAGTCACGCCTACGCCTTCTCTCATTGGCCAGTGACAGCTCATGACTAACCTGTCCTCTGAGGAAATGGGACGGCAGCTATTGACGGGAGTGAATGAGGGATGAAGGATTTGTGCGTGCATGTGTCAGTGGGTGTATTAGGAGGTGATGACTCAGGCTAAAGAGTAGCTAACCTCATCTGCTCTCCAGTTAGGTCACACACCGCCCACTGATGTAAGGAAGACGCATGCTTTTGCATCTATTTGAATGGGCCTGGGTGTTAATGTAGAGCTGTTCAGATAAGGGGTTAATACTGTGTTTCTGTATTTCTATTCCTATGCAAATGAACAATAAAATTCTTTAACCTAAATTCTTTTTCGCTTCATTTTTTTTTCTTTTACTGAGGCTCCAGTGGCCTGATCACATATCTTTAGCGAGCAGCAGACATAAATTTGGATACGGTGGATGCTCGAACCGGTCAGAATCAGAGCGAGCTGCTACAAATCTGCTCGAGTTGGACTTTAAAAAGAAACCCATGAAGACACGGCACCTGCAGCATTCCGAAGACGCCTTGTACGAAGCAGAAAAACAGCAAGTGCAGCTCAACCTTGACCTCGTCTCCACTCTGCGAGTCTCGTTATGGTAATCATCCCACATCTGGCCTGCTGTGCATGTTAGGGCATGGAATATGCATCTAGCTGTGACCTGTGTCAGGTGCAGGGCCCTCTCATCCTTGCTCTGAGCAGCCGGGGGAATTCTTCCAGGTCAGTACATTCACACCTCTGTTACTGCTCAACATTACCTTACTATATAAACAAAATTATATTACAATATGCAGTATCATTAACATACTGTACTGATAATAATGTTGACAGACATTTCTAAAAGTGGAGGAGGCAAACACTTATCTGCTTGACTGCACAGAGCTCTGCACAGCTCGTTCATTTACCCACACTGCTACTGTATAAATAAAAAAAACTACAAAACTTAATGAGTAATCAATTTGATTGAGTTTGGACGATTCTGTGACTCTGTCTGAACTGTTGATAATTGAAGATCTCTGCACTGCTGCCACGCTGTTATCCAAGGCTTCAGACGAGGTGTTGATAGCAGCAGCACAAATTAGGTTCTGTTCTAGACATAAATATAGATATACAGTAGAAATATAGCTGAAGATATAGATATACAGTATATGTTGGGTTTAGTTGTATAGGGTCTACCCCACCTTGTGAAGTGCCTTGAGGTAACTTTTGTTCGACATTGTAAACATATATAAAGATAAGGCAAGGTAAAATAAGATAAGATAAGATAAGATGAAATAGACATTAATTTATCCCACAGTAGGAAAATTTCAATGTTGCAGCAATGTGAAATAATACAATAAAACAGTAGGAAGTAATAAAAATACATAACAATATGTAATAATATGTACTAGGTAGCACGAGTACTAAGAATAAAATAGAAATATATGTTTATATATGAAGAAAACTAAATTAAGTTGAATTGAATTTCAATATATAGTGTATAACCAAACTGCCACAGATAGGACTTTGTGGTTAGGTTTCATGACTGCGAAGCATTAACAAAACTCTTTTTTATCTCCCTTACTATGATCACAAGATATATTGATTTGTTTATTGAAGTGTTTCACTCGCATCTTCCTTGGAGCGGTCTTGTTCCTACAATCTCGGCTCCTCTACCAGAGGCCTGGGAGATGGGGGTCCTGTGCAGTATCTTACCGGTTCCTGGGTCTGCACTGCTGAGAGCTCAGATGTTGTTCCTGGGATCTGCTGGAGCCTTTCTGCCAGTTTGGGAGTTACCAGGACTGAAGCACAGGCAGGAACCCAGGTGCAGGCTGTGCAAAGATGCCCCTGAAACATCCAGCACATAACAGCGGGATGCAAGATGCTAGCAGGCAGTCAGAAGTCCCACAGTCCAAATGGGACACACCTCCAAAGGTGGTTGAGAATGACAGAGCTAAGATCTTGTGGGACTTCTAGATACATATTGATAAATTTGCTAATTTGTGTTTAGCACTGGTAGAGTGATCCCAGCAGCAGATCCCAGGAACAACATCTGAGATCTCTGTCCAGAGGAGTGCAGGCCTGGTGCACAGCACCCTGAGGCTCCCAGGCCTCTGGTAGACGACCCGAGCGTGCAGGAATAAGACCGCTCCAAGGAAAGATGCGAGTAGGGATTTTTTTTTTTTTTATAAATCAGCCGGTCTAACGCCCTGTAGGTACAATGTACAGCAGACACAGTCGTAATGATCCAGGCCCTTCTAAAATAAAGACACCGGAGGGTCTTACAGTACACACGCTGTTTGATTTGTTATTTTCAGTCCTCCGGTGTTTTCAGCTTCAACCAGAGGAGGGACACTTGCTTTAGACCTCTGAGTCTGCACGCAGACTGCACTGACTGATTGGTGAAGGTTGTGGCTGTTTTTAATCTTCACATTCATTTGGAGCAAACCCTCACTAGGACCTGAACCCAATGACACGCGCCGAAAGTGAGGATGACGTGGCAGCAAAAATGTAGATCAACCAAACACACAAATAAACTGAGCCACTTTAAATACAATGAGTAAAGCACATGACACAAATAATATGAGGGACAGGATCACATTCACAGAGGGAGAAAATATTTGATATTTTTCTTTCAAATATCAAATATCCTTCTCTGACCTTTAAATGTTTAATCAGCTACATTTAAGAAGCCAGTCAGACAAGCTAGTCTCTTGATTTATAGTAACTAGCATATAGTTCATATCAGCAGCAGGTCATACTTTAAATGTTATATCATAATTAATGTATGGTCATGAATAAAGCTTCTTTATTATGAAGAAATATGTAGATTATCTCTGCTTCCACACTGAACCATCTAATATTGTGGTGAGTGTATGTTTACATAACTTATAATTCTCAGTAATGTGAGGGCAAATTTATTTAGTATTGTCAACCAGTGAAGTAGGTTTTACTGTACATTCATTGGCTTAATCGTTTGCAGACAGTACTGCTACCTTCTGCTTTCTAGTTAAACATCAGAAAATAGTCCCTAGAGTGAACATGGCATTCTAGACATGGACTATTCAGATGTGACAATGTCTTAAATATTCCACATAATCCTGTATCAACACTGCTTTGATCCACCGCTCCAAGGACCATAAATACGCCTATACATCATATCGTGTGCAGGTTTACTCAGTGCGTGCCGTCACTCACCACGTCAGCCTTGGTCTGCGTAAGGGTTACATTTTCAGCCATTTGCTCCGTGCATAAAATAGTCATCTGTGGAAGTGTCGCTGCGCGTTAGAAGCCAAGTAGCCTACATTTTCAGGTAGTCATCTTCTTGTCACTTTTAATAATAGTAAAAATGCTAGGAGAGCCATTTTAGGGGGATGTGGAGTCAGCGCAGTTGGTGCAAGGGATGAGTGTGTGTGTGTGTGTGTGTGTGTGTGTGTGTGGGAGTGGGGGGGTGGGGGGTAGTGATGGGGTGGGTGGGGGTAGTCTGAGACTGGTGATGTAGGAAGTTAGGATGTCACTCCTGGTTGTGCTGCCAACTCATCAGCTGCTACTTTCTTTCTTCTACACACTACAAGGGATACAATACACACACACACACACACACACACACACACACACATTTCTCTTGTTGTGAAATCATTTCATTTCTGGCTGACTTGACATGGTGCAATAATTGCATATGTTTATCTTCTTTTAGTTTTCCTGCTGCTTGTCATTCGCAGTCAGTCTTCCCCTTTGTCTACTTTAAACGGCTAATCATTATAAAAAAACAGATAATGTGGTTTACTGGTACACACACCCTTAATGTGGGGGATCCCTTCCAAACCCTAAATGAACAAGTAAACAGGTACTGCATGTTTAACTAGGCAGCAATTAATGCAAGAAACTAACATGGGGCACCTCTGGAGGCCTCTATCGCGAGCTGTGGTTAATGGATAGAAACCTAACAGGCTGCATTGTAAACACAGCGCAGTAAAACTAAGCAGGGGCCTGCGTGTGCTGCTGAGACACCTAAATGCAGCCCAAGGGCTCCTGTACTCACAGATATGGTTAGTAAGTCACACACTTGTGTGTGATCAGGCAATTCATCCAACAGTTTTTCATTGTAGTGGTAGAGAAAAAGGCAGGGAACAGTCCTCTGGAAACTACAAGATGAAATATTTTATGGAAAACCAGTGCATCCGCCCATCCATCATGATAGCCACCTGATGGCCCGTCTGCTTGTGTTGTGGTTCTGGGCCAACTGGTACCTACATGTACAGTCACCACTCTGACTGCATGTGTTGGACAGTGGTGGGAAGCCAGAGTGCTCAAATAAAAAGGCTTCAAACCCAGGAATTTTGAGGTGTGAGACATCAGCGTCAGCTGTGATGCTGCAATATATCAAAATATCATGTCCACACTGAAACGGACCAACCTTACTGCCCATGGATGATGCTCGTGCTATTGGTTTTCTATATACAGTAACCGGGGTTTATTTACCGCTGTGTTATGATTCAGCTTAGTTAATGTTTCGTATTGTGATTTTGCTGTGACTAGATTTCGTAATTTTGTGTAACTGCCCACATAACGTGAGCCAATTAGGCCACATTTCTCTTCACAGGCAGCCGACAGTTTCCCAGGAACCAATTCCAAACAGAGGCGCTTCCTCACGGGTGAGGGGCACTGATCATTAGGAGTGAGGGGGAGTTTTGTGATAGACGTGTGCAGACACAAGCAGTTTTGTAGGTCTCTCCAGAAGAGTGGAGAAGTTCAGCAGAAAGATCATGTGAGTGTTTATATGATAAGTTAAATGCCAATTTATAGACTTTTAAGGCGAAAGTTATCTAGATTTGCTAAACAGAGCACTGTATATATATTTTTCTCATCCAAAAACAAATCCTCAAGCGAGTTAACACATTCTGTCTGGGTTTTTATACCTGAAGCAGTTTGTTCAGGGTGAGGAAAGTGATCCGCTCGTCTGTCTGGCTCTCATCATTCTCCACCTCCTCCACCTTTCTCCTCCAGCTCCTGTTGCAGACTGGAGCTTCCAGTGCACTTAACACTTCAGTTAACGTTGACCTTTTCGTTTGGTTCATATGCCACAAAATGTCCCTTTATGTAGAGAATTAGTCTGGTTTTGTATGATATGTTAAACATAATGCATTCGCTTGACAATAGTTTCCATCCGTTTTCTATTTTCATTCATAAATTGTGTCAGCAGTGTCAGAACCTTTCATGAAAATACTAAAAGTTTTGACAATTTTAAATAAGTAACAGGAAAGAGACCCAAAGGCACAAAGTGTGAACGGGCTGGTTTGCCTTCACTGTTGGATCAACCACTGTCAAACTGAGCAAAAATAATAGCTTTTGAGGCGCTGCACCCAAATATGAGTATTTCTATCCAATAAACAAGCCCAAACTAAATTACACTACAATATTATTGATGCTATTATGAGCTACTGAAGATAATCATTGTAATTCTGTGTTTTACAAAGGCACATGCCAGTCTGTGCTTGACATAATAAAAATAAAAAAAAAACATAATCATAATTCGCTCCTTGATTTTTTTGGAACCAGAAGACAAACAAGATAATACAGATTAATTAGGCTACTTATTTCTACATTATATGATATTATTTCCTCATAACACAGGGTAATTTGATTTCAAATCTGGCACTGGCTCAAGCATTGTTTAATAACTGAGTCATGGGGCTGATGAGATTGTGTAGGTGTGAGGATGGACTTGAGGACTGAAAGGAGAATTGTACTGACTGGATAAATGGATTGGAAGTATCCATGGAAAGAGAGACAATGCGCTACTAAGCAACATTAGCATCCAGTAATAAACCCCCCTTTGTGCTCTGCTTTGGGTGTCATTTCACAGCGCGTTGCCAGTTGCCCAGACACTTCATCGTGCTGTGCATGAGTGCTTTCAGGTGGTTAATGTGCAGCATCATGCTATGGACGTTAAATATCATGCTTAGAACCCCACCAGTTCTTTTCCAACCTCCTCCACACGCGGCCTGAATTAGCGCTTATTTTCTGCTCCGGCTGCTTCTCTCGCCTGGGTTATATTTACTACATGTGCTGTGTGCTGCCAAGTCGCCCTAAACTGCAGCCACCTACCAGCCTACTGGATAACACACGGATTAGCAAGCAGCAGCTGTTCTCATCTCTTTGTCTGCGCCCGTCATTTTGGGTCAGAACCACGCTCCCTGATGTCTAAGGCTTCGGCCGAAGACCTTTCCTCTTCTGGTTTCTGTGCTTTTATCTGTTTGCTGTGTTTTCTGACTCTGGTCGCTCATTATACAGACCTGGCTTTTTCTCTGTCCAAGGTTTTCACATATGTTCATCGTGTGAGATCCTCTGTGAGCTCCTCAATCACCTACTTCCTGCAGCCACTCCAGTGTCCGTGCTGTAGGACCGACAGACAAGTGGATCTCCAGCTCACGCTCATTAAAGGCTTCCTCTTGTTGGTTTGACTGGGCCGACTGGTTTACCCTGTCACCGTCTGTCGTGGTTTTATTCTACAGTATACGGTCAATGTATTGATGATACTTACTAAATCCTAAATGTCTTGTGCAAAATAAAAATAAATAAATACATTTTAAAAAGTGACATGCACACTAACACAAAATGTATATGTTTACTTGAGTATGAAAATGCACAAACACTTTACATGATTGAGTAGCTCCAGGGGAAAGTAAGCTATTACTATGGATCCATGCTAAACACTTACTTATACATATTTTACTGCTAAAACATCTCAAATCATTAGACATTACAGTTAAAAATGAATTCATTTGCTTAGCCTTTCCTTCCATTTCCCTTTAATGAGCCAAGTGTCATTGGGATCAGTGATAATGACAGCAGATGCTGGGGAGCAGAACGAGGAAGAGTCTATCAAATACACTGTAGCGGCGCTTGCTAACTTCAGTCACTTTATTCTGTCTGGCTGAATGGAGCTGAGTGTTATTGCCCATGACAGGAGTGGGGTTGAGATGAAAATCACTTAAAAGGCAAAAATCTGTTGAGACGGGTGAGAAAGATATCTCCCTCTTTGGCACTCGCTCTGAGGCCGAGCCCCGTTTTGTGTTTCGGCGCTCATTCTCCTCACCTACGCTCACTCCCCTCCTCAGCTCGACTCACCTCCCCCTCATTCCTCCCGAAAGCGAAGAGCGCTCACGTAACATGGCCCAGGCCATCATCTTCATCATCTTCACCTTCGCCTTCACTGCCCTCATTGTCACCCCCCCCCCCTCCTTTTTGGTTACAGGCGCAGCAGTTTCAAATTTAATTGGCAACTTGAAGACGCATCGGAAGTTCTCTGCTTCTCCCCAGCGAGGCGACCTCCGCCTCCCGCGCTCCCTTCCCCTCGTAGCTTTGTTGCGGCGCGATGTGAGTAATTTGCAGATATGAAGATTCCTCCGCAAACGAGCAGCAGAGAACAAGAGGTTCCCTGGAAAGCTGTGTTCTTTCACAGAGCATCGAAAAGGAAGGTGTCGTGTGTGTGTGTGTGTGTGTGTGTGTGTGTGTGTGTGTGTGTGTGTGTGTGTGTGTGTGTGTGTGTGTGTGTGTGTGTGTGTGTGTGTGTGTGTGTGCAGTGCTGCTGCTCGGGATTAGAAGCCCAGGTTAGGAACTGGGAGGACACGGTGAAACATCACATGCTTTCTGTTCTATCTAGCTGATAAAGCCCGGGGACGGGTTGGGAAAAGCGCCTGTGTGGCACTTCTCCTTCAGATCACAATCGTCTCTGAGCCCTAGTTAGAGTGCGAGGAGCGCGGCTGCATTGATTTCTAAATGTTTGACTAACTTCCTGGTTAGCTGACTGTGTCTAAACTTGTGAAAGTTCTGAAATTAAGTTGAAATCCTGTGTTTTTCAAGGAGAGATTTCTTCCCTTCACGTGTACTGCTCTGCAACAAAAAGCTTAATGAAACAGATGTTTGCAGACATGTAAATAAAGAGTTCTTATCATAAATTACGCAGAATTAATTCAAATTGGCGGCGTGTGCCGTTGGGCTTTCACGCTTACTGGTCGTTACCACGTCACACTTGTGCTTCTGGTTCCTCAGAAGCTGATAATTGCATTTACGCCGCAGACTTTTTCCTCTTTTAATATATTTTTGCCTCCTCCTTTATGCGTGACGACCCGTAATTGGCACTAGTCGCAGGCCGTGCACGCGCTCAGTCCTGTGGGCACTCGCACTTGCTGTAACGCACACATGCATTTGACTCGAGGCCCCGGGTCCATGTCAAAATATTCCGACACCTTGGCATCGCTCCACCTCTCGGTGAAGCCGTGAACAGATGTTGTTCGTTTTCCGCCGTTACTGCCTCCTACCGATGCTCTCAGTCACACTCCAGTGTGATGCGTTTGAGAAATGTCTCTGCATATATCACAACGTACATTAGGTAGAGTCACATTTGCTCGTTGGCTTGTGTTTTCTGCCCTGAACTCGGCTGCTAAATGCCTTCTGGTATTTTTAGATGTTCTCTGCCGTAATGATGGCTGTCCTTTTTAGCTCTGTCAGCAATCTCCACTGGGCTCTGAGACGATCTCTAGACGCTCCAAAGACGCACTCATACCTCGGCTCATAATGATTTCCACAGTCACACCCATTTCGTACGCTGTGCGCTTTTCATGTAGTCGCTTCGTTTTAGATCAAGGAAGATCAAATAAAAAGGTCAAAGGAGGTGCTGCTGAATATAATCGCTCGCTCGTCTTCTACCAGTTAGCGCTCGAAGGGGTCGCAGGCGCTGGAGTCTGTCCAGTCCACAGGCCCACATGCACACACAGCCTCTCACGCTCTCACATTCAGACCCATAAGCGATTTAGAATCCAAGAATCCGGTCCCATCTCGCTGTGAGGCAACAAGGCCCCGCAACAGTCCAGCTACACTTAAATCTCACATAAAACATGTTGTGTTTGTTAATCAATGCCAGTCAGATTTGCTAATCAGTGATGTGTGAAGCTCGACAGATGTTATGCAGATGTTTGGCCTCATCATCCGCCGCTCAAGCCCGGCACCTTGGAATACGACAAACTAAAGCAAGGAGTCGACTGAGATGCAGCCACAGGCTCTGTTGTTTGAATCAAACAGAACTATAGTAGCACAAGTTTGTCTGCATGTAAATAAACTTTACATTTTTCAGTAGCATTATACTTTGAGACCACTGCTAAATGTTTAAGAATGACATTTAAAGAAACATAGTCACTTTCGTCGTGTCCAGGCTGAAAGCAGCAGCTTTGACACTGAACTGATATTGTTTTGCATTTCAAGATGCTGCTACAGTTGTATTGTAATACTGTTTTTGCGTGGAGGTTTTATACTCTCAATGCTTGTGTTCAATCAGGGTCTTTCTGTTCTAAGCTAATTTAACACCAACTTATTTAAAGCCATAAAGGCTTCAGCTTTGTATTTTCATGGAAGCGTGCGGTGTGGCGTATTGTGTACTTGAACATGTTTTGTGGTGCTGAATTGAAAAGATAACCTTGAAAGAAAGTGAAAAAAAAGCATGAAAGACCGACATCTCTCGCTCGCAAAGTTGTTTTACCAGGTTTCATTCCACATAATGGACTCAGACGATGGCTTAACACTTTCTGCCGACGTTTGCAATACAAGGTTGCAAATGAGGTCAGCTCACTGAGCAAGAATCCTCAGGGATGTTACCAAACTGAAAAACAGAGGGTAAATTACACAATTTATTTTCAGCTTTTAAAAGTAAGTTAAGACACAGGGGAGGGAATGCAATGATTCAAACAGATTAGCGCCACAATCAGCATTTCCTTGCCCGTTTGTGTATTGTCTTTTCAGTCCATTTTCCTCGCAGTCTATTGCGCAGCCACAGACGCGTGCTCCAGCCTGGCAGGCGGCCTGGCTTTAGGGCCGAGCATATGGCCAGTGGCTACGGGGGCATCGAGGATGTGAGGAGAGGGGACGGGACGAGGGACGAGGGGCGAGAGAATGAGCGATGGCACCAGAGCTGGCAGAGAAAATGCTTCACTGTCATTTTATATGCCAGCATGGCGCACGCACACACACACACACACACACACACACACACACACACACACACACACACACACACACACTAACTGATTTTCTGAGGTGCCATGCATGTGAAAACAGTGCTACTTTATTAGCAAAAGCTCGAGCTGCATTTGTGGCCTGAATGAACACAGAGTGAACCCCTCTCTCCCTGTCATGCAATGCAATGACGCATGTGTGTGTGTGTGTGTGTGTGTGTGTGTGTGTGTGTGTGTGTGTGTGTGTGTGTGTGTGTGTGTGTGTGTGTGTGTGTGTGCTCATCGTGCCAGGCTCGTGGGCCTTGTCAAAAAGCGTGTGAGAGAATACAGAGTGACAGATGTAGCCTTTCTGCTCTCTCACACTAACAGGGTTATTCTCCCACCGCCCGCTTCAGTGATCTCACAAACACACACACACACACACACACACACACACACACACCCACAGTCACACACACGGTTTAGTCACAGTAGTGACAAGGGTCCGGACTGCAAACAGTCTGTCTGGGGTCTGGAACGCACAGAAACACAGCAGCACAGTTCTCTAACACGTTTGTGCAGGTCCGCTGCAAACCATTTGGAACATCACCCAAACTTTGGGTTCTTATCCTGCTGTAAATAAACTGATATCTGCTGTATGAGGGCAAAAAGTGAAATGCTTTATTGCAGATAGAAGCTTCACTTTAGTCTTTCACAAAGCCCAAATTAGCATTTAAACATTAGCAAAGGTCAAAGACGAATATCCTCTTAGAGGCTGATGTGTAAAATGGACAAAAAGAAGTTAAGCCTGTTGAAAAATTGATTTTGTGCAGTGTGTGTGTGTGTGTGTGTGTGTGTGTGTGTGTGTGTGTGTGTGTGTGTGTGTGTGTGTGTGTGTGTGTGTGTGTGTGTGTGTGAAATGCTGCTCTTGGCTCTTACTAACATACTGTATACAATGACCCTGCTACTAAACATTACACAAAAGTGAGGTTAATTACAGTTAAAACATTCTGTTCATCTTTATGACAGGGCTTTCTTTAACTGTGGTGACGATGCATTCTTTCTTGACTGCATTCAATTTGTTTGACGCTGAAACGTCCGTTCTTCCCTAAGAAGCAGCCTTTCAGCGCGTGCTGAGAGAAACGCTCCGTCCCGCTGGCCTTCAGATGTGAGCTCTGGAGTCGGACCTCCTCGGCTTGGCCGTGGGTCCTGCGTGACCGCCGGCTCTCACAATGCTGCAGCTTGTTCGGGACCAGCAGCTCTTACCGCACACAAAGACTCCGTTTATTTCTGCGTTTCCTGTTGTTGGAAACAGCTGCCGCTGGAATGTGGGACTTTTTCGAAAAGTCTAAATTGTTGATTCTGAACCCCAAACTAAACAAGCAATGTGCTCGGAAGGAGCCACTTGACCAACTTCCCTATTAAAAACTGCCACTTAAAATGTTTCTAGAAGGATATTGCTTCAGACAACAAATCTCCCTGACCTAATCATTTTTAATAAATCAAAGTCGTTTCAACTTTAATGAATTTCAACCACATTCCGATTAAGCTCGGAGATGAGGCTCCTTTGAGTCCACTGAAGCGTGGCGCCGAGGCCCCTATCGGATCATATATCAATGCCACTTCCCTTTGCCACGTCTTCCTCCAGCACATTATCACCAGCACTGTCAGACACCAGTACAAATGAGAAAACAATAGGGAGATGAGAGCAAGTTGTTGAATATTCATAGGCAGGATAAGGATGCGACTGGGACATTTTGGGGCTTTATCGACACTAACAGGATCTAAGCTGTAGTAATTCATGATAAATCCAAACCAAACCAACCCCAATGCTGTTCCTGTGGAAGAAAGAGAAGAAGAAAACAAAAAAAAAGAAATTGTCTTGTGTTGAATCTCCGGAGTGCTTTTGTGATCTGTTTCCATGTCATCTCTATCCGCTTTTCATTTATCACAACAAGCTAGTTGAGATATCTCTTTGGCGCTTCCTCCACTGTGTCGTGCCTTGAGCTGGAGGCGAAGAAGGAGAGCAAAAGGAAATCACGGAAACAAATCAAGAAGAACGCCGCGCAATCGGTTTTCTGTTAAACTGGCAGAAAAAAAGAAGTGAGCGGCTTTGAGATTCATTCTTGTTGAAAGGCACAGATGCTTCCTTCACAGATAGTGAAGACACAACCTTGGGGGAGCATGTATTTGTTCTGACCTCATGCTCTGTTACTCCCCATCTAGAGTGTTTGACCTTTGGAGGCTGACTTAGTCGTTTCTCAAAACGGAGCACTTCCTCTGAGACCAAACTAAAGGTATTAGTATTTGACTGCACAACCTTTCCCATAGGCTCCAGGGTAAAAGGAAATGACCCAAGTGGCTTCTCTGTCCCCTGTGGATAACTTGTATTTGCATGCCTGCGTGTGTGCATGCTGTACTGTATGTGTACAGAATGTACAGTGTTGGTTCTGGTAGCACATGGTCTGTCAGGGGAGACATAAAGTCACATTACTGCTCCACTCATTCCATTTATTGCTTTGTTTAGCATAAACAATCAATAACTAGTGGGGGCATCTGGCCACATTTTATAAAATTTGCAGTGGGATCAAT